>NW_006768774.1:173934-325238 GCF_000204055.1 Melampsora larici-populina 98AG31
AGTATTGTGTAATCATGTTACACTTACATGTGAGTATTCTGATACTGAGACAACTCAGTTGGTGCCCATTGAGAGCACCAACTTACTCACCCACGGGGCCAAAACCCGTACAGAGTGAGTATGAGTTGAGTATACTCATACTCACTTCTGCATTCCTGACTCAAACAATCAGGTTCGTGCCACCTTTTTCAAAAAATGTCAAAAACATAGATTCAAAGTTGATCTTTTGGCGGGGGAATTCCTGGGAATTTGCTGGAACTTTTTTTTTGGATTTTTCTACAGTTCATTTTCCCCACAAAAACGACATTTTGAAAGCAGGTTTTCAAGAAAGGTAGCACGAACCTGATTGTTTTGAGTACCGTAAATATTGCATTGTCGGAGCGGCTCAAGCGGCTGAGCATGTGCTCAAGTCCTTTTGGCTTCCCGGGCAAAAATTGCTTATGCCTTAAGTAATGTTCTCAGGGCGCCGTACGACTTTCTGTGGTTACATACCTCCTGTGGGAGTTATGCCCGTTTTGGATGTATGTATCTGAATTTGTAATGTATCAAATTCCAAATACGGAAGGCCCGGACTCTCGAAAACGGGCGGCCCATATTTCCTCGTTCCTTTGATTGCTCTCGCTGATTAGAAGATCAATCAGCTGTGTAAGTTCCAAGTTGTGTCTTTGAACTCGAAGGTACATTTTTTTTTTTTTTGCATTGTTTTAAGTGTTTTTTTAGCCGCTAGGCTATCAAACACTTGTAATATGTCCAGCACCGGTAAAACCCCTCTGGCTGTGTCAGGGGAAAGGTTGCTGTTGGCGGTTTCATCTAGTATACATGTTTGATAGTGTGTAATGTGAAGAAGGGCGATGAAGTAGGGATGAAATAGATACTATTCTATTGGTTGATGCCTGTCTGGCGGGAGTGGTTGGTCTGTGGCAATTGCCCAGGTCCATCGGTTTGCAAACCTCCAAGTGGAGTTGCAATAGTCTGCTATAAGTTTGAAGCATCTGGGGTCGGAAAGGAGTCGTTTGTTCAGCGTGGTAGCATGTTCGTGAAGTGCTTGTTCAAGCGTGTTTTGGTGAAATTCGTATATCTGACAAATAAAAAGAAAGTGATCAACATTTTCGATGCCCTCTTGGCAATCGCACGTTGGGTCAATTGGTTGTTTAAATTGGTTTAGGTATGCGTTGAGTGGGGCATGGCCTGATCTTAATTGGGTGATTGTGGCGACTTCATGCTTGAGGAGTGTTGACAGGCCGTCCAGATGCTTTTTTGGTTGTGGTTTGTGTCCTAAGCGCTTCACTTCTTTCTCGTCAAAGGTTTCAGTTTGTTCGGTTCGCCATTCTTTGATGGCTGCTAGGAAAGCTGCGGTGTTAGGTGTGTTAGTAAAAGTACTCGGTAAGCTTCTTTTTGCTAAGGTATTAGCAATCTTATCTGCGGCTTCATTTCGTGGTATGCCTTTGTGACCAGGGCACCATCGTATTGTGATGCGCATGTCCGGAAAACTCTGGTGCAAGCATTGTAGAATTTTGAAGGTCTGTTGTCGGTTATCGAGAGATGAGATTGATGAGGAATTGGAGAGTAAGTCTTTTACTACTCCCTGGTTGTCAAGTACAATGGTTGTTCGTCGTGTAGTTGGAGTTTCTCGAAGGTACATATACCTACACCGTCTCGGTCATGATCCTCATCCCGTTTTGACATCTGGATCGTTCCTGAGACGGAGGTGGGGAGGACCCTGGAAAGCGCCTATGGAGGTCGGTGACGAAAAAGGTCGGAATTTGGGCAAAAATCGGGGCTGAGTTAGTGACGAAAAAGGTCGGAATTGTGATTTCTGGATAAAATGTTAGGGCGCGTTCACTTAAGCAATTTCTGGTGAGAAATCACATTCTGCAAAATTTAAAGTGTCTATCTGGTGGTGTATGTTTCATTTTTGCATTAAAAAATTTACAGAATGTGATTTCTGGTCGGAAATTCCTTAAGTGAACGCGCCCTTAGTGACGTGAAAGGTCGGAATTCTGATCTCGAGTCAAAAAAATTTCACTGACCATGGACGGTCTGGGTCAGTGGTCAGTTCACGATTGTGTACTGTCTGGGTCACAGTTCACAATTGTGTACTGCTGGGTCAGTTCTGCCAGTTCATGATAGTGAACTGTCAAGCTGTACAGTTCACAATCCTATATTAATTTATGAATGTACGTTCAGTACGTTCGCTCTGGTTTGTTATATAAAACATCAGACAAAGAGGGAAAATGTCCTCAAATGTCCAAAAGCATCACAAAACGTTGGAAAGTGTCAGAGGAGATGTCAAACAAAAGAAGCTAAAGAAGACTGAGAAAGAGGTCCGAAACGGGGCTTGAAAAGAGAGAAAACAAATGATATGTCTTTCAGCCAGTCTTTTGAAAACATCTAAAAGAAAACTTTTATTTGCGCTGTGAAACCCCTGGAGAACTCTTACAAAATGCCTAAAAGAACCCGAGAAACTTCGAATGATGTAGTAGATGTCCTTGTTATCGAGAGTGATCCGGAGGAGGACAACAATTCCAAAGACAACGATGTTATCTTTGTGGAAGAAGTTTCCACCAGCAACACGAGCACTTCCAGACCACCAAAGCAGACCAGCACGGCCGCCATACCACCAAAGAAGAAACAACAGACCGGAACGACTCCTCGAAGGAATCCAATACTTTCATGTCCCCTATCGAAGCCCAATAAAGAATGTTCCCGCTGCAAGACTGATGACACGGTAAATCAAAAAACTCTACATTGTCATTGTGGAAGTAAGATTAAACTTCGAAAGGGACGTTTAGAAGCTGCTGAGGATCACTGGAAAAGCCGTACGTCCAATTAATGATGAAATTTTATAAAAGAGATCTCAATATATACATGTACTTTGTCATCCAGGAGCTTGTAAAGATCGTACAGAGAGGATAGAGGCAAACAAAGTCCTCTCATCCTGGGTCACTGTCACAAAGGTCAAAAAGACGATTGATATGCCATGCTCGGGATTAACTGACGAGTCATGGAAGCGACCACGATCCAAGTACACTATTGCCAATTGTATTGAACATTCTCCTATGCCATACCACGGGGCTAAACGCTGGGTTATATGTCAAGAGCTTTTTGGTACAACTCAAGAGATTCAACTTTCGGCCGATCAGAAGAAACGACTGCACAACACTCTCGAAGCGAACGCGGTTTGGAAAATTCGGCGACATGGCGAGCAGGCATCTATCCACTCGGCTCAGTGTACTAACAAGGTGGAATGTCATGCTGGTACTTTGCATCCGATGTGTGATAAGTGTGAGGAATTGAAAAAAGTTAGAAGTCTCATCAAATCCATCAATACTCTTTACGCTACAGATGAGACAATCAAATACATACCAAGAGTTTTGATGACCGGTGACCAATTTCAAGCGGTCCTAAGAAAGTTTACAGAGCTCCAGATCCTTCAAAAATCATTAGAGAAAGCTACTGCTGAAGGGGATGAGGAATTCTGGACTGCGATCGGAACGTATGGGAAGGCTGGCCTTTTTAAAGATAAGGATGTAGTTCGAGGATTGATGATGGCAGTAGGTGTGCGAGCCGAGAGAGAGTCAAAAGGAAAAAGCTTGCGAGGAAGGCGGATTGATGTCTACTTGGACAACTTCTTAACAACATTGGGCTCTATCAGCTGTTGTTCCCTCAAGTTCTTCAACGACAACTTTTCCGGCCGGTCTGCTCGGAGCATGCGTCAAATTCAATTGCTCTCTGGTATGAATCTTGAAGACGGGCTACATTCTTCAAATTTTGAGCATGTTGCTGCAATCCTTGAACAACTCAATTACACAGGACCAGTGGCAGCAGCAACAGACGAGACAGTATGTGTGAAGTCGTTGCGCCATTACAATGGCTTCATAGTAGGAGCCCAGGGTGGTGACATCAGCTTTGTTGATGGAAACAATATTGAGAAAATAGTAAAGTCAACTGTATCGTCCGGAAACCTTTGTTCAAAGGTGAGTTTTTGTGTTCAAACACACTCTCAATATGTGTTTGATACTTATGAAAATCAAACCTCAATTCCTTTGATTTTATTTAGATTCAAGCATATACTATACAGGTGCCTTTACCCAACATGTCTACATTTATAGTTGCCGTGATTGCTAGTCGAAGCAAGGAGAATGCCTCAGATGTTGCTGCTCAACATCATACTTTTTTTTGTGAATGTCAATCAGCAGGAATCAATGTTCTTTCACTTGGATCTGATGGTGCTCCAACTGAGCTGGCTGCACAAGAGCAAATCATCGAGTCAACAACTCAGTACTTGACTTACTCCAACAACAATCTTGATGTCTTTGTCAAGGTACCTTTACTGGGCGAGAATTTAATGCCTGTTGTATTGGTTCAGGACCCAAAGCACGCACGGAAGACGGCCGCAAATCAACTCCTCTCCAGAGCTCGTGTACTTGCATTTGGACGATACTATGTTGATATCCAGCAACTTGCAACCATCCTACAAGATGCAAACTCGCCAATCTACAAACGTGATGTTTTTGACTGTGACCGACAAGACAATGGACGCGCTTATTGTACGTTTTCTGCCAAGACCCTTGAATCAGCTCTCAAACACGAAGAATGTACCAGACTGGCTGTATATCTCTTCATTTTTGGAGAGATGTGTGATGCATGGCTCAACCAAGATATTGGACATCGAGCACGTATTTGATCAGCCTGGACAGCCGCTTTTTTCATTCGTATCTGGAACAACTATCTTACTCGGCGACAGAATCAACCACACAGCCTAATGAGTGTTTCAGCTAATGGAATTTCACCTCAAAGCTTCAAGATATTCTCAACAATGGCCTTACGCCTCATTGGTCTCATTATTTCACATTGTCAATTTTATTCTTCAATTCCCTTGATGCCTTGGAAACATGGAACTGAGCCACTTGAGCACGCATTTGGTTGGATGCGAGTAATTTCACCCAACTTCACTGTTCTTGATGCCCGACAGATGATTCCAAAGATTCATGCTGTGGTCAAGAGTCTGGCAAGTGGTATGGTGAACTTCGAAGGATCAGAACATATACATGCTGGTACGTTTTTACACTTCTGTATAAAAATATAAGTGAACTATCAGATGACTGATTGATGGACATGGAATAGGATATAAACACGCATTTGCAAACGAAAAAGCACCCACGCACACCAATCACCTTTGTCACTTCCCAAATGATGAAGAAATTACATTCAAGCTTAATGCAGCCAAAACGTATGCCACAAGTTTGGCTGCTTTTGTTGGGATGCACGACAGTCCAGTTGTTGACGACTCAGAACTACACTCAAATTTGACAAGCTGCGATGGTACACATTCTTATTCTTTCATTGACTAATCATCTAGATCCCTAAACTGACTGAGCATGATATCAATCAGATGTCTTTGTATGTCTTAACCAAGGCACGACTTAAGGGAAGAGTTCCATGAGCAAAGTTCTAGGGTAGTGAGTTAACCTGTACAACCTGTACGGAAGAATGTTTTCCAACATTCAAGATTCCAAATCTGGAAAATTTTCGCACCCAACCTTCACACCCTTTTCGAACCTTGCAAATAGGATCAAGACATTCAAAGTTTCTATAGCTCAATCCCTACACTCCATCTTTTTGTGATCCCGTCCTAAGTTCTCACGCCTTCTTTCAGAAACCATGTCATCTTTCAACAAAGAGGTCGAAGCAGCAAAGAAGAAAGTCACAGCTGCAGGAACAAAGATTCGATTAACAAGAAAAAGTCACAAAGAACAGGGAGTACCGAATGCGGATCAAAGCGCAACAGGCGAAGCTAGCACCAGCAACGCACAAATACAACAACGACTTTCTAACTCCAACAACGGGCAGCAACAACAGCCACAGACGGCGGAAGAACAACGTGCTAGCGGAGGGAACGGCAGCGGGAATCGGGATCAACAAACTGAGGAGAAGACCGCTGACAACATGGTGGAGGACCAAGGTGTTAACGAACCGTCGGAGGAGAACCAAGAGAATCGTAAGTTATCGCAGAGAGAGCGGAAGAAACAAAAAGAAAATTCCTTTTTTTTGTTTTTTTATATATATTCCCCCACAATAAATATCCAAGTCCCTTTCTCTAGACACTTTCCAGAAGATTCCTCGGCCTATAAACCTTTTGTCTCCTACCCAAAGAAAAATCGTTGTTTACGTGCTACCACATCACACAAACGCTGCCTAAATCTTCCAAAGGAAAGGCAGCGGGAGTAGAGATATCAAAGAGAGAAGAAATGAAAAGATTCGTTTAGGCGATGAGACGAAAGGTGTCCCAGTCACATAATACTGAGGCTAGGCACGAGCTATATCGTGACCAAAAAAGTTCCAACGATGGAAATGAAAAAGGCAATATATAGCCATGCACAAAATTGTTGAGCAAAGTGTGATAACGAAGTCATGAAAGTAGCAGAAAGTACTGAAACATACCGTGAAATCTTTCTCCTAACACAGAAGTGCTTAATCACGAGGACCGAAAAGCAAAGTGGATGGAAAGGCTAGAGCACGAGTATTACTGGGGAGATCATCAACGAGCAGACAAGATGCTCAGAGCGTTCAACGCAGTGTACGGCGGCGCAAACCCTACGCAACAAGAACGGGACAACATAACCAATAATGCCGTCAACATTGTCGGTGGGAAACGTGCTAGATCTCCGGACGGACAAGAAAACATACAAGATGTAGTCCAACGTCCAAGAACCGAGTCGCTAATCCCAGGCGGAGAAAGCGAGAGCGACGGGGAGCAAGCCCCAGCCCAGGAGAAGAAGAAAGATCCGGAAGCCAAAAAGGTTGTGACGAAGAGGAAGAAAGCTATCGAGCAGATGGACCTCTCTAGCGACAAAGACTCAGGGAGTAGTGGCGACGATGATAATGGTAAGTGAACCACATAGTCGGATGACCCGAGCCATAGTGGAGGCGAGACCTGAATAAACTGACGAAATAGATGCTGCGTTCCAGAAACGGAAGAAGGTATTACCTATATGATAGGAAAACCGATAGAGGGATCGATACTGCTGCCTTTAACCCCGTATTTCGAAAACAGGATGAAAAATCTGAAAGCTTACGTTCAGTTAACGGTTTTCGACCCTGCATGGATCGAAAGCGATCACCGTCAAGTAGGAAAGAAGAAAACAAAATCCCTGAAAGAATTACAAGAGGATGACTCAACGGCTACTTACTCAGGACTAACACCCCCAGAAGAGTTACTAATGACTTACGGGGCGTGGACGGACGCAATTGATTTATTCATAAAGTATGTCGAGACCGAATACAATAGACCAGCCGCCGCGAAAATGTTCAGACGCCACAGAGATAACGTGCGGAAGATAAGGAGTTCAACGAAGTGCTGGATGGTGGCTTTAAGATACTGCATGAAAGTAAGGCTGGTCGTCATGGTGGTAAAGAAGAAGGACGGAAAGAGGGTCATGATCGACGCAGGACATCTTCACGAAGAAATTTTACGCGAGGCAAAAGACGATGCGGACAATAACGGGGAGAGGAAGTTCCTCGAGAACCCGTACGTCGCAGGCGGTGGAAAAGAATCGATTGACCCAGTTACGGGTTTGACAAAGTCAAGTGCGAAACGCAACTTCGCATCCAACAACGGAGGTTCGACAAGCCATGGTAAGTTTTCAGGACAAACCGTTTTTTAGACATCCACCCACAAACACTAGATCAATCGTATCAAGCTAACAAAGAGACCGGCTTACCCACAAACGTTGTTATGTATACAGGGAGTTCGTCGGCAAACTTGAGCGAACCCTGGGGCAAACCAGCCGGCGCGGGTTACCAAGGTAGAAATTTCATCGAGAACTTCAGCTCTTTCAAAAAGGCAAACGGTACCTGGAACCCGGGGAAGAAGACCGACGCAAACCAGGTTTTTGGGGCTGACGGAAACGGAAAAGGGAAAGTCCAGTACAAGGGAAGAGGTGGCGGTAACGCAGGTACCGGGAACAGTAGCACTGGTAACCACACTGAAGCTGAAAAGCAGTAAGTCCGGACTGTTTAGAAACTATAGAGATGTAGTACAATAGCTGTGATCCCACATGAAAAGTAATAATTCGTTTCAATACAAACACCTTTTTCCATCATAGAGACGTTCAGACAAACGAACCTGAAAAATTTGTGAGAATGGCCCCGCCCATCGTGAGAAAAAAGATAGAGTTGCCAAAAGTTGTGAACCTCGTTCCAGACCCAGAACCAACTAGAACCGCTGTAGAAGAAACAACTCAGCGCGTGACAAGCCAGACCTGCAGAAAATACCTACCAACGTCGAGTCAACCACACCCTCCAGAGCATTTAAAACCAAAGCTCGTAAACGAGTACAGGACCTCAATACCAAAGCTAATACCATCACTCCCAGAAGGCGGTTATCATATGAACAGGGTTTGGCCAGAAAAGGTCGAGTGCGAAATGAACCTTGAGGCCTGGGAGAGAACTTTAAAGACGCTGTAGAACTTATAACCCAACAAGGGTTATACAGAGCTGGAAGAAGATAATGTACTAATAAAATGACTAGTAGAAGTTGTCTAAGGACTGCTCTTCTAAAACAACACAATCAGAAAGAGCTCGTTTGTATTGAGTACTGATAAGGCACCAGAGAAATATAACTTCACACGTAATTTTAACTTCAAAAGCACACTTTGTATTACTATCAACACTGCTATAGTGTTATTCCCAATTGATAACTGAAAGAAATAAGCAATATCTGATTGATATTATTCCCAATAAGTCTTTATGACTATAAAACTAAAGTAAATTTCTCTTTATAACTGTAATAAGGGGCGTATTTAAGTGACCAGGTACTATTAAAATAAGTTTATAATGATAAACAAAATAATAATGGCGTAAATGATAAAGAAAAAAGGGGAACAACAGTCCCAAAACCCTCTCAAAGTATATATAACAATGTACTAGAACTTTTACAATGGTCAACAGCCTCAAAACCAATCAAATCCGCCCAAAATTCCCTAAAAACCCTATGATGACGCAATGTAATGATTTTGTTACTAATAAATGATGTAATTTTCACAGCTAAAAGTGATCAATGACGCAATAATATGATGTACAGCACTTCTTATGATGAATACAGGTGATTTTTTCCTTGTAAACTAGCTGAAAACCAATTTTTGAGATTACGAATTTTTTCAGATGTGCTCCAATTTTTGATTACTAAAGTGCATCTTGTAGCCCACGTGTTACTGATCATTTCTGACACCTACATGACCTACTTCTGATGAGTGATGAGTAAGATATTGAGTTGTGAAGTTAAGGTTTTTAGTGTTACATGTGACTTGTGACTGTAAATTCGAGATTCACACCAATTCTTTATTTGCCTTATAACTTTTTACACACACCTCCGTTACTAATGATTTAAAGTTTGTACATTATGTAATCCACTCTTCTGCGTTGAATGAGCCATCTACCAACCTATTCTGACGTCATTTGACATATGTAATTAGCTGAAAACCTCCATTTTCCACGAATTTCACCCATTTTCTTCACTTTTCACAGCTGCCACCCTCTTTTTCTTGCTCATGTAATATGACATCATCATCTATAACCTTAAAAATCCCGGAAAATCCTCTTGGCAACCTTAAATTCCATCACTACCACTATTACACAACCAAACTACACGTGTACCTCTTGTTTACCAACTTCAAAAAAGTGCCTTTTTCCTAATAACTTCTGTTTCTACTTATCAACCTTGAAGATTAAAATTGTCATAGTATAATATAATGTTGTTCTTTCATATTCTAACCTCATAATACCCATAACTTTATTTTTACTAACCTAAAAACCATTTTCCAACCTTTGTACCTATAATTTCGAATTTTTCTTATGTTTTTCTTTCTTTCTTTTTGTAATAAATTTGTAAGTAAACTATAATGATCTTAATATATAATGTGAAATAAAATGATGTAATGTTGACCTAATGACCAATACATAAGCCTACAAGAGCTTCAATTGATCAAAAACCTCCATTTTGAATTTTCTTTCCTGCTGAATCCTGCTAATAAACTGGTAAACTGGTAATTGTGAATTTTTTAATTGATCCCATAAATTGATCACCACAACGCTGGACTTGATAGAGAAGCACGGTTATGTTCTGCAGGGTTTCAGATATGGTTTCACTCAGGGGATTCCACAGCATACCATCGGAAACAAGAAGTTCTACGCGCCGGATAATCACGCGACTAGTACCAAAGAGAAGAGCGAGATAAGAGAGAAATTGTCGAAAGAGCTGAAGTCAGGACCAATGCGCGGCCCGTTCACAGAGGAGGAGGTCCTTTCTACCCTCGGCTTCTTTAGGACCAGCCCGATGGGGATGGTAACGAATAACGACGGATCAACACGGGTTATAAACGATCTATCTCACCCAAAAAGAATAGAAGGTTTGTCGTCAGTAAACTCGTTAGTAGACAAGGAGGATTTCAAGACCAGTTGGGATGATTTTAAAACAGTAGCGACTTTCTTTAGCCAAGAAAAAGGTATACTAGAGCTAGGAATCTTTGACTGGGAAAAAGCCTACCGGCAAATTCCCACCTGCCCTGATCAATGGAGATACTTAATGCTCAAAACCTCAGAAGGACGTTACATCTTAGACACGAGGGTATCATTTGGTGGCGTTGCCGGCTGCGGGAGTTTCGGGGGTCCAGCCGACGCCTGGAGAGCGATAATGAAGAAAAAGTTCGATTTTGTAGAAGTGTTCAGGTGGGTCGACAACAACTTGTTCATAAGGAGAGCAGGGGCGATCAACCAGACGTCGATGAAGGAGGTGGTAGACGCTAGTGCCGAGCTGGGAGTAAAAACCAACGAAGGAAAGTACTCTGAGTTCCAAACCGAACAAAAGTACATAGGATTCATCTGGAACGGACGAGACAAGTCAGTGCGCCTCCCAGAACAAAAGAGACAGGAACGCCTACAGCAAATACGAGAAGCAATAGCAAATGAAGGGCCACACACTCACAAAGCGATACAAAAATTGACAGGAAGGCTGGACCATGTCACATACATGCTCCCTCAAATGCGATGTTACAACGTACACTACACCAAATGTAATCTTTACCGGGCGGTAAAGAAAACTACTGACATAGAAAAGTCTTGAGGCAACAGGAAGAGAGCTAAAAATCTGAAAAAATATACACCTTGTTCCTAGATGTTGGGGCGTCATGATGAGTATTTTTTTGTATTTTACACACAGATATTGGTTTATGTACTAACAATAAACGCTGAAAATCATCAAAAACTCACATGTAACAATACCTGAAATTTGGGTCATGAGTATGAAGACAATATTTTGTGGTCTAAAAACTTCATTACCTTTTGCAATTCTGCTCCAAATAACTCGATTTTTGGTTCATTCAAAAGCTGAACTATTCTCCTTCACACTTCATAATGTTAGTAAGGTTCTATCTAGTCATTTAAACACTCTACATATGTTCAAACAGTTCTGCATGAATAGCTCTGTAGGATCTTTTTTAGAACAGCTACAGATGTGATGTCTCAATGAAAAATTTAGAGGAAAGACTCACCTTTATAATGCACTTCAAATTGAGTGATTTGATTCAGAACTGCAAAAGGTATTGATGTTTGAAGATTCCAAAATCCTGTCTTCAAAATCAAGGGCCAAATTTCAGGTATTGTTACAGGTGGGTTTTTGATGATTCTCAGCCTTTATTGTTAGTACATTAACCAATATCCGTGTGTAAAATACAAAAAAATACTCATCATGACGCCCCAACATCTAGGAACAAGGTGCATATTTTTTCAGATTTTTAGCTCTCTTCCTGTTGCCTCAGGACTTTTCTATGTCAGTAGTTTTCTTTACCGCCCGGTAAAGATTACATTTGGTGTAGTGGTAGGCCTCTACGGAATGTTAGCGAGTTGGAGGAACGAGCTGGCGATTAGAGGTATGCCGAAGGACGTAAGAGAAGACCTTCGGGAGTGGGAAGAAGTCCTATCCAAGTTCACGAACCATAGACTGCTTCCCAAGAAGGGAGTTGAGAACATAGGTTGGATAGGCAATGCGTCGACAGGTTTTGGAATCGGAGTGATCGTTGGAAAGAGTTGGACGCAGTTGAAACTCAAAGACGGCTGGAATGAGAGAGACGAGAGAGGGGTGAAACGCGGCATTGCTTGGCTAGAAACAGTCGCGGTAAGGATGGGCCTCGAAATGATCCAAAACACAGTTGAAACAAAGGGGCGAAGGTTTTTCCTGACGGACAACACCGGAACGGAAGCCGCTATTCGGAACCAAAAATCCAGGGACAGGTCAGTAAACGACGAATGGAAGTTACTTCAGAAAGAACTCGCTTACCTCGATTGTGAACTGGAAGAAAGATACGTAAGAACTGGGGACAACAACGCCGACATTCTATCAAGAGGAGACAGAGGAACAAAAAAGTTGAAGTACTACTCAAGACCACAGGTCCCGAAACATCTAACAACAACGCAGCCACAGATACGGTACTGGTATCGTATTGGCGATACCAGCACCGTATCCTTTTATAAGGTACCTTCAGATCCGGTACTGCGTACCGTACCTCAAACCAAATACGATACATGATATCGTATCGGGGCGGCGGGCACGCCTTATAGCCTTCAAGCCAGTATCGTATTCAGTGTAGTCACCAAATACGGTACTATACCGGTATTGGCTCCAAACAAGGCGGTACAATACGGTACCGTACCGCCTTGATAAACCAAGATACGGGTACTATATTGTACCTGATTCAGCTACTAGTATTTGGGATACCGTGAAAGTACCTTTGACTCACAGATGACAAAGTTACACAAATTTGGTTGTCATTAGGGAGCAGGAGCATAAGGAAAAAAACATACGGGCATAGAATATAAGAGGCATACAGGGCATAGCATAATAAAAAGAAAGTATACACAAGGAAAACAACAAAAAGGAAATAGAAAACAAAATTGATGTCAAACAGCTGAATTCCCTTCCCGCCTCCTACGAGAGTTCTCATCGTTTGAGATACACTGTTGCATGACCGTTTGTGCATGTTTAAACTGGCCCTTCATTTGCACACCTTCCACCGACCACATACGCCCAGAGACCAGCCGTTCTATTGGTCAAGGTTTGAGAGAGCTTCGGTCGGTGGTGCACACATCGGCAGCTGATGAGAAAGTTCTCTCAACAGGGCATGATGTGGCACTTATTGCAAGGTAATCCCGTGCGAGGTGGGCCAAGATTGGATATTTACCTTCATTGACCTTCAGAATAAAAAGATAAAACGATGCACAAAGGATAAGTTAGCCACAGATAGGTCGGAATGAGAACAAAAGAGATCCCACCTTCCACCATTCCAAAGCTAAGTGAGGATTCATTTCCACCTCTGAAGAAGGCTCTTCAGCCATTTCCAGGTAAGATCGTAGTTCATTGGCTGTGTTTCGACGATTGAGTTCTTTATGTCAACGAAAATCCTCATCTTCGGCTGCTAAGCTGACCCCGCGTGGACCTTTGGCAGTTGAAGAAGTGGGTGTAGACGGGCCTTGGGCCTCAATGTTGCTCTTCTTGTCGTTGTAAGCGGTCTCTATCAACTCTTTGGCCCTGTAAGCTTCATTCGAGCTTGATCCAAATGCATAATCAAAGTAGTCCAATCGAAGGCTCGGATTCATGATCGTGGCAAGCATTAAGGTGTCTGAGCTAAGCGCCTCCTTGAGATAGGCCTCCACGCGCACGAGCATTGCGTGATACATGGGGAAAAGGGGTTCTGATCGTGATGCAGTTGCGTCGATTCGCTTTTGAAGGCTCTTCTTGAGCTTGACATACTCACGTATGAGGACAGAGCCCATTGGTCCATCTTGTTCGAAGAACTTGGTCAACGTCTCAAACTCCTACATTTGATTGAATGTTATCAGTATTGGTGAAATGTTAATGATCAAAAAACATCAATGACCTACCTTCAGAACAGAGATGATCTCTCGCACTTGTCGCCATTCATCAGGTGTAATCATCACCTTGTTGAAAATCCCTCGCGGGCGATGGACATCGGGCGCTAAAGGAGTTTCGCCGGCGCGGCTTGGACCGGCCCTGCGAGGTGGGTCCATCTGATCTTCTTTAAGCATTTGATCGATGACCTATCAAATATACCAGCTGTTCAATAACGAAAGATAAGGAAGAGAAGATTGATATGTCACTTACCTCGTGTGCATTGTAAAGCCGTTGCCAACATTGCAGCTTGATGTTCCAGCGTATCCCATACCCTGGGATTGGTCGTGGGAGTTGCTCGGAAAGCAAGGCTTTGGAAACGGCATCAAACAGGGAGCACATCACAGCTGATCCTCCAATCTTGCGACCAATTACATCAAGCTGAAATAAATTGAAAACAGTCAGATAAAAGTAATATATCAGTATAGGAAATAAGAATAAGCAACACACCTTTGACATAAGCGTGTGGACTGCATTGGACTCGTTGCGGTTGGTTGCTGGAGTAATTGCATCATCGGCAGGGAGAGGAGGTGGAAGATGAGGACCGTCTATTACACCATACCAATCTACGCTCTCTTCAGATGCCTTCAACTCTGTGTCATCTACTTCAGCGTCATTGTCTGTATCCAAAGCAGCTTCTTCGTCTTGATTTTTGTCTTCTTCAGGAATCGAGTGTAGGGTGGTGGTTGGCACTGGGAAATCACCCAGCATGGTAGATTTGACTAGAGCAGGTGGTGGCGCTTGTAATCCGAGAGCCTGAAGTCCGGCATTGACGATGAGTGCGAGCTTGTGACATACACAACGGACACGGTGCTTCTCGTGGTTCCATTTAAAGTCTTCGCCTCGATCGTCGCTGTACTTCTTAAGACGAACTTTCATTGCTTCGGCGAGAGTATTATTGTTACTTCCTGAATCATGAGTCTGCTCCAACATGTAGATAAGGGGATAAGAATTAGCTTTATGGATGTTGAAGAATCATTTGAAATAGATCAAAAAAGCAAAAAAGAACTTATCTTATTGTGAATCCCATGCTTGGTCAGGAGATTTATCAAAGGCTCAGCAAGCCACTCCCCTTTGTGATGCCAAGCGATCAGCTTGAGGGCCAGGTGACGGGTCACAAACTTCCAGTCTTTAGTAACAAATGTCAGTGCCGCTCCAAGGAATCCGTACCGGTTTCCCTTGGTCGTCCACGCATCGTGGATAAGGCCAAAGGAGCTATTAAGGTTCTGCAAAGTATCGGAAAAAAGAATAAGTAACGTTGTCATAAGAAAAGATGTAACAAGGAAAATAGAAATAGGAAATGTGACTTTACCTTGAGTTCATCAAAGACAGAAGATCGCATATCCATGTATGCCTCATGAGCAAACTTAGCAACCCACGTTCTTCCATAGAGTTGAGCATGTGGGTTAGCGAACCTGAAAGCTGCACGTAAATATTGATCTTGCATTCTAAGCCACGGTTGAGCTGTCCGGATCACCCACATCCCCATCAACTGATTAAGAGTCTTGTTATCGAATTTTGGAACCTTTTGTGCAAAATTCAAGATTGAGTTTTGACCGTCCTCGGTTGGATTAGTTGGTTGGTTCTTCTTTTCATATGCTGTGAGTGGCAGTATACATCCTTGATCAATTGCGACGTCCCTCTTCTTGCAGCCAGGCCTTCCAGACTTCCCGGGTTGCATAGATCCGTCTCGATGGGTCCAAAGGTTTGAAGTGGAACCTCCAGCACTGCTGACATCCTTTCGGCAATATTTACAACAGCGGTGAGTTCCTTCGAGGTTGAGCGCCCCGAAATAATCTTTGATCGGATCAAAGATGACTTCAACTTTCTTGGATTTCTTCTTAGCAACCTTTTCATTCTCTTCTTCTGAATCTTGTATTAAATCAACCTCCAGTTCCAATCCTACTTGGCCAGATGAAGATTGTTTGGGGTTGGTTTGCGAAGGAAGATCTTGTGCTGGTTGTTGTGCTGCCTTAGATCGCTTTCGTGGTTTCTTGGTGGGGTTTTGAGAGCTTTTGCGGCGTTGCTTACTAGTAGTAGTGTGAGTTGATTGATCAGAAGATTCGTCGTCTGATGGGATGATGACGCTTTGCTTGCGCTTGGTAGAAGTCTGAGCAGATGCATCAGATTCTGAATCCTCGTGCTGACGTTTAATGGAACGGCGTGAGTCGGTTGGCGGTACCATCATGTGGGATTGTTTCCTAGCAGGTGAAGGTCGGTCACTGCGTCGGCGGGAGTCGGTTGCAATAGACGAAGAAGACATATTGGTAACTGAGAGCAATATAGCTTTAGGACGGGTGATACTAAAAGAATTAAAAATCTGATGAAAGATATGATCTGAATGAAACGTCGGTTGATGGAATTAATAGAATAGAATTATTAGAGGAAGGATTTGATAATCGAAAAGGTGGGATCAGAATGAAGAAATTAGTAAATTATGAGTCAGATGTTAAAACGGGTAAGGGATTGATAAGAGTGGATATAAAGAAAATGAGTGAGTGAACTTGGGGACAAACGGGTCGATGTAGGCGAGGGTGAAGCCTGGTGATGTAGCCATTCCTCTGGCTCAGCTAAATCATGAACTGGTTCCATTGGTCTCGTCGCAAGCGTCCCCCTAGATGGATTGATGAAGGGGTCAATGTTGATGAGACGCACGTGACTAGAAAACTAGGAAATACTTACCAGATTGGGGAAGATACCGAGCCCATGGGTCGAGATACTGGACCAATCGGTGAAGGTAGTGACACAATATGTGGAACATGTGTGGAGGAGTACATGATCGAGATACAAAGGGATACTGTACCCGAAACCGGGGTACGGTACTATATCGTATCCAGAATCATAGGGGCAATTTGGATACGGTACTAAACCGTACCCGCTGACCCGATACCCTGAAACTGTGATATCTGATATCATACCGTGGGGTCCGGTACGATACGCAGTACCGTACCTTAAAAAAAAACCTGTTTTTTGACCCCTGAGTACCGTACTTGACCCCAAATACGGTACTACCGGATACAATACCGCCGACCACGGATACGGTACGGTACGATAACGGTACTAGTATAGTATCTGTGGCTGCGTTGCTAACAAGGTACATTGAATATGAGTCAGAAGAAGAATACGAAAAAAGAACGCGCAACCTTTGAGAGCGTAACAAGAAATGAAGGCCGTGAGGACGAGGACAGATGGCGCAAACCCGTGTCAGAACATCTAGTGAAGGGAGCATGGACCGACAGCACAAAGAGAAGTTACGGCAGCGCCGTACAAAAATTTAAAAGTTATATAGAAAGCACGGGAAGGGTTTTTAACGTCGAGGAGCCGATAAACGAGAAAGACGTGTATGGTTTTGTAGTATGGGCCGGCCCGTCAGAGGTAGAGAAGTCATCAGGACCAGCAAAAGAAATCCAAGCAAAGACAGTAGAAAAGTATCTAGCAGGAATAAAGGCCTGGCAGGTCGCAAAGCACTTGAAGCAACTTGTCCTTGACAAGCAGACAATCGATTGGTTGTTAAAATCGACGGCAAGGAGCGAGGAACGTAAGAAACCATTAGGAGAACGGAAAGAGCAGAAGGAGAAGAAACCAATAAGAGTTCAAAAATTATTCGAAATGATCGCAGACCTGAACAACAAGTCCAAGGCACACGACCTCGCCATAACCATAGCCCTTTGCGCCTTTTGGGGAATGGCACGACTGGGCGAGCTTGTGAGAGAAACAGTTTTAGAAGGCGCAATCAAATTGGAAGACCTGTCTTTTAAGGATTCGAGAAACGGAAAGGTGGCAATCTTAAGATTATGGAAAGCTAAAACAGCAAAACCGGGCGAACCGCAGTTCATAAAGTAAGTGTAGTTCCGACCAAACAGAGAAACACAGATGATCCTTACCTAACCACCGAGCAATCTCCTTTTCCTTTTGTCGTTCGGAATAGGATGACTGAGCAAAATTCAGTGTTAGATCCAGTGGGAGCACTGACAAGATTAGTGTTCGCGGAGCATAAAGGAAGCGACGGGAAAGCCATCCTCTTCTCATACTTAGTAGACGGGGAACGACAAACTCTATCAAGGTTAAGATTCACAAAGATGATGGAAAACGTGTGGGGAAAGCACGGTGTACAAAGCGGCGATTGGTCGGGACACTCCTTTCGAGTTGGCGGAGCATCTTTGAGATTCAATTTGGGCTGGGAGAAAGAGCGGATCATGGAGATTGGAAGGTGGAAGTCGAAAGCGGTCGATATCTACCTAAAAGAGTTCAAGGAAAAAGAAAAAGAAGAAACAAAAGAGTTTCTATGGTTAATTGATCGGAGAAACAAATGAAGATCCACTGTAGAAGAAAAAGTTTTGCCCTGCATGGAATCTTAGAAATTGCAGGAGGTAGTTTGAACAAGGTTTAAGGTTTGAAACATGCAATACAGACGAGCCCCAATAGGAAATTACGACTCAACTAGTCAGGCTCGCATAGAGTTTGATGGGATGCTCAACGAGTTGAGACTCGATACGAGCCCAACTATGCGGGATGCTGAGCACCGGACCACCAAACTCTAATTCTCCCCCCACACTACCCGGCGAGCCACAAACAGAACGCGTCTCGTCAAATCGGTAAGTTTTAACCGTGACGAAAACGAGCGCGCACCCGGGACCGGGCTCCCCCAAACAACCCCTTCCTCAGCATATGTACACATATGCCTAGGTAGGAGTAGTGTCACGTGAGGTATAGAAACACAATAATCTCACATTGGAAGAGATTTGTAGAATGGACTTCTAGTATAGCAAGAGACTACAATGTCATTTATCAACACGCCCCTGGGGAATGTCCAGAAGAATCTGCAATGCAGGCTGCTGCTCAACTTGTTTCTGAGCAACAGAAGACTGATGAATTGCTTTCCAACATTACAGAGGATGTCGAGGAAGCAATACTGTCTAATTCAGCAATGTCACTTTTTAATCTGCTCAACCCAGTCAATGGATCTAGTAACAAGCAACATCCAGCCCGATTGTTTGAAACTCAGGCCAATGATCAACCAACAAAATCTTTGGTCTTTAATGATCAACACGGCGCTCACCTTTCTAACACCTGTTTAATCGACATCCGAGCTACCAACGATAGTCAAGTCAAAAAACATCGAGGTAATGAGCGCGCTAGAGTTGATGTTGACCAGTTAAGAAAGACTCCAGGTGGAAAAATGAATCCGAGCGAATGCAGTAAGTTAGTAGCTGTCGTCATGAAAAGCACAGAGGTTACACCTACTGGTGTTTCACGAATCCACCGATGGAATATTGCTGTGAAGCTGGATTTATTTCAGCACATACAAAATACTTCAACTCGCCTGGACTTACCAACTAATGCCATCATCACGGGAGGGGGAATCAGTCAAAATAACCCACTCGAGCATGGCAAGTTTGTCGTCATCATCAAAAATAGTGTAAGTACATATCGTTCATCTGTTCAAACAGTTTACTCAAGATATTCATTAGCAAATGTCTTTATCAGAGACTGTACCTTGGGAAGACTCTAAGTGTCTATATCTATAAAAACAAGAGGCACGCTTGGATCAAGACTGCTAAATCTCGAGACGAACTTTCATATCTCTCGGTCCAACTTTTTAACTACAACCCATCTTACCCAGTTGTCACACCTGCCGATCACCTGTCTCCAGACGAGTGCACCTTCGCTCGCATCGAATCTACTCACATTTTATATGTATTCCCTCCGTCTCAAGGTTTGGCATTCTCTCGCATGCCAGATGGAGGATCTTACTCGATACCAGCTGTTTTCAGCCGTTTGGTCCAATCATTCAACACCCCATCCTTTATCAGAGCTTTTGAAAAGCAGCTCAAAGCATCAACAACCAATCAAGTCGATCAGGACCAAGACTGATGCTCTTTGAGTATCTCCAAATTTTGCAATTTTTTCTACGGTTCTATTTGAGTTTATCCTTTCCATTACTTCACTCATTTCAAGCTCTAAATTACACTTGTTATACTTTTCTAGCGCTACTTGTTTTTTCTTCATGTCTAGCCAGGTCTAGCCTTTTTGAAATCATGTTACTCTGTCCTTGTTCGTTCAGAAATTCATTCATTTTGATTGTTGAGCCCTAAAACAACATCGTCTGACCCTGTGCTGTTAACAACCAGTAAAACTGGTTTTTTTGGTTTTTTTTAAAAAAAAATAAAAAAAAAGAGGTTAGTGACGAAAAAGGTCGGAATCTGACTTTTTTGAAAAAATCTATAGTGGCTAGTGTCTAAAACCGTGAAATCGGGTATTTTGACCAAAAACCTTATCAATGTCACAATTTTGATCCAAATTGGAATCCGAGCACAGATTCGGAATCCTCCCATTGGAAGCTATCAGAAATTGTTTTCGCCGAGTCAATTTGAGGGCTTACAAATTTTCATGATTTTTACAACATAGTAGTATTATTTCATAGAATGTAATTTACGAGCAAAAAATTCAAAACAGACAATTTCTGGTGCTTTTGTACCTTCTCCATCAGTGAGACTAAAAGTCGAAGTGATAAGTTAATAATTGAAAAAGACATAAAAAAAAAGAAGAAAAAATATCAAAGAAGGTTGGCATCGGTTGCAGAGTTGCGAGCAACGGTTCTGTGAGAAGTATATAACTTGACGTTTGGGTTTGGACCGGGGTGTGCTTTCATAGTGTGCCTATGAGAAATGAGATTGATGTAAGTAAATGAAAAACTGCAGATGAGGACAAAATCAAGTTTGCTTACAAGAGATCCATCATTGCTGCATCGATTTTGCGAAAAAAACGTCGGATCGTTACCAGAGGGCATGTTTGTCTGATTGTTTCAAACTTGTCCTTTGCTTGTTGAAGATCAGCACATTCAAAGCTATGTTCTCGGTAGCCTGAAGCGAAATCGATTTATATTGGCCAGTGTTCAAAGAGATGATAACATAGCAAAAAGAGTAGACTTACGTGGTTTTATGTAACACCAAAGAAGCTCGATTGGGTTCAATTCACAATGGAATTTGGGAAGGAATTTGCAGATATGGCCAGCTTCCTCGATTACCTTCTGAAGCAACGGTTTTTCGTTTTCGAAGTCAGACTGTGTTGTTAATACTTTGTATGCACAACAGTCTGGAACATCAATTTCAGGTAAAGCTTCACTTGGTCGTGCTTGATCTTGCTCAAGAGGTATTTTGGCGTTTCTAAGTAGGCGCTCTGCTCGAGCGATCTTGTCCTTGGCACGTCCGGTCTTCTTGCAGTCCTTACACATTGAAACCATCTCTTTTTCACCCCTTGATGCACGTACTTTATTGTGATGATCCCACAAGCCACGCTCGATGAGAATCTGCCTGACTCCTTTTGGCTTTCCCGCAAGATCTTCTTTTTCGATAACTTTTCCTTCTTTGGACTTCTTGACCGGAGTTGTATCTACATAATTGGATGGGTAGTTCATTGTTTGAACCTTTCCACGAAGTTCAAGCGGAATATTTGGATCATCAGACGGTATGATGGTGTTGCGTAGTTGTGGCTTCGAACCCCCAGATTTAAAATTCATCTTTGAGAATCGAAGTGCGTTGGGAGCAAAAGACTCATGTGCTGCTGAGCAATCAAAGATGAAGCAGGCTTGAGAATTGGGGTGATTGGTATTAAAAATTGGAATCGCTCTAGTAATGACCTGGTTGATGAGTTGATTACAATCCCACCACGCATCACCCTTTGCGCCGGGATAGATGGTGACTGCAGCATCCTTGAAAGGAAGAGTTGAATTTGAATTGGTGGGTAGAGTGAGTCGGCCAGTTGGAAGACAGACAAAGTCGGATATATGAATCAACTTCCCAACACTTTTTGTGCGAAGTGCACAGTCCTTATCAGACATCCACGCTGATCGAGGTCGTTCATTAGTATGGATTGTTGATTCATCATGATATATACGAATAATGTCACGAGTCCCGTCATCAAGTTCTGCATAAACTTTCTGATCCATCATCTTGCCAGTGTAAGAATGCTCCCGTTTATGTAATTCAATAAGCTCGTTGATAAACTTTTCTCGATAGATTACAACATCTGCTCGCTCATGTCCATCATAATAAAGACACCTCTTGTACTCTGAAACATGTAATCCGATTCGATGCATCCATTTATTGGCTGTTGGGATCGAGATGGTCTTTTGATAATTTTTGTAGTTTGGAAGAATCTCGGTGTTCACATAGTGAGCAAGTTTTGTTGGTGTAACCTAAACAAGAAGAAAGGTTGAAGAAAAAAACAATTTAGTCAATAATCACAATCAAAGTTTTTTTTACGATTAAAAAATTTACAGGTCCAACTGGCTGATCACTAATCCAATCAGTGATTGATTTAAGCACGTTGATATCATCCAGAATTGAATGATGTGGAGATGCAAATCCTTGATGATTGATTGGGAGATGACGGTGGGAAATGACATGAGTTGCATTGGCTCGAATCCTAGCGGCAAGGCGTATCACACTCCCATCTTTTGGTGGGTCTTCTTGTCGAAGCCGGTACAATTCGGCTGTTTCAAAAGACGCTTTCATGGCACAACTATTTGGACTGGTCAGGTTGAGCTTGTAGCAACGATTGTTGAACTCGCGTATGAGCCCCAGTTGATCAAAATCTTTTATGGCAAGTTGGCTCGAAGTTCTGTGGCCCTTAGAATATTTTGAAGCATCTGCAAGAGCATCATGAAGTATCTTATATTCTTGTTCAATGCATTCAATTTGAAAAGGTGTCTTGACACGAGTTGAATCATTATATTGAGTTTCTGAATCTAAAATCATATCATGATCCGAGTGAGCATTGGTTTCTGGATGCGACTGAGCATTCAAATCTTCATCTAAATCTGATTTCCAATCTGAATCAATGTCTGAATACACATCTGATCTCAAATCTGAATCCAAAGATGATTTTGAAGCTGAATATTTGTGACTGGACATGTTATCGGTTAGAGAAGATAAGTCTGATTCAGGCTCGGAGAGGCACGACAAGCTTGAATCATCGGGGGCTGGATCCAGGTTGCTAATTCGATGAGATCTAGGCTTGACTTGCTTGGGGTTCAGATTTTTTGTAGAACATTTGGATGCTTGCCAACGACGACGCTGACCTTGACGGGCTTTATTTAATTTCATTGAAAAAGTGAAGAAAGAACTTCTATTTAAGCTAAGAGACAGGATCTAAGAAAGGATTGATCCACCACTATTGAGGTGATCTCAATCCTACATGTAGTATGAAATTCAAACACATGTAATTTATTTTTTTTATTTTTTTGCCCGGCCCGACATTTCACGGTTTTAGACACTAGCCACTATACCACGAAAAGGTCGGAATCTACGTCACTAACCTCCATAGGCGCTTTCCAGGGTCCTAGGTGGGGACCGGTCAAAGTACGTGTGTTTGTCACACGTGCTTCAACCGGTGTCAGGCAAGGTCCAGTCACTCTTCTCAAAAAATTCGTGACTGGAACCGCTTGACAAGCGTCATCGCATCGGTATTCACTGGGAGGAAGACCGAGTCACTCGGGTCTGAGTGTGCACCGTGTGACTCATGGTCTCGGAGTGCACCCATAGAAATCGAGTGACAATTTGTCACACGCTCGACGTGTGACTTTAAGTCACGCTCAGCGACCTCGAGCCCCTGGTTTTGTCATCTCGGACTAAACCAGTCTATATACATAATGTATGGTACACTTGAGTCTTGATACGTAAGATTTCCTTTGAATCTAAGCTGACTATGTGTAGGTCTCATACATGTGTATGTAAGTACCAAAATGATCTTAAGGTACAGGATATCTCTTCTGGGTCGCACCCGCATCGGATACAGAAGTCCAAAATCGGTTAAGCACGGTCCAAACTGACAGGCGACTGTTGAATCACGTCCAAAACCAGATTTAAGACAATTTAAGACACTTGAATGTGCTTAATTTGACTTTGGGTGTGACTTAACAGCATCTTTCCACCATTTAATCTTTGAAACAGCTGTATGTACATATCGCTATGAAACAGCTTGAGCAGAAACAGAGAAATAGGTTTCTCATTGAACTGCAGTTTAACCTAAACTATATTGTAAACTGCAGTCTCGCTTGAACAGCTGTTTGGCTATTCCTCAGATCTAACACCACTGATCGCCGAGAGACCTCCGATACTTTACCCTCTCAACCATGGATCGTCCATGTGACTGTCACAAATGCTGGACAAAACATGGACCATCCGGACCAACAGTATCTTCCTTAACGATAAGAAGGCATCATCAAAAGAACGGTCCACGTCCATCTGCCTCACAAACTCAACCAGCACCTCATTCACCGCAAGCTTTCAACAAACCTTCGAAGCTACCTACCCCTGCAGCACCCGCCTCACAGCCTCCACCAGTTCATTCAGATAAAATAGTGTCCTCAGCTCATGACGAGATCTTGAAAATCAGTTTATCAAACCTCAAAATCACGCCGGATCCGCACTCACTTGGAGATAGAAGTACCATCTCAAAGGATAAAGGTGTACGGCCACCTGGTAAGCAAGAGTATCATTTTCCATCCAACTTGGCAAGAATCGAACTTGATAAGAATATAACTCACTAAATTTTTCACACCTTTCTTAGGGCCAAGTGATGGGAGCTGGCTTTTTCTTTGTGTAGCACTCGTCACTTACCTTCATGTAGTTGCTGGAGTCAGCATCAGAGCTGTCAATACTACGCTCCGAACACTACGACTTGCATTCAGTCAATTAACTAAAGGATTGAATATCCACGAAGAAGATCAGAAACTCATCAAGAACTTTCCGTTAGACATAAGTACAGCAATGAGGTGGTTAGATATTGAAGCATCCCTCGAACGCAGCATTTGCTGTCCAAAGTGCTTCAAGCGATACCGATATCCTCCTGCAGATGAACCACCAATTCCTCAATGTTGTACTCGAAAAGAAACCGGCCGTAGTAGGCCTTGTGATGAGCCTCTTTTCCAACACACCAATGTACCTTTCCGCTTTTACTCAACCCAACCATTCATTCCTTGGCTCACACAATTTCTTAAACGTCGTGAGATTGAATATCACCTGGACAACTCTGTTCTTATACACCAACAACCTCCTCGCACACCAGCTACGGATATCTGGGATGGTGCAATGTGGCGAAGTTTTCGAGATCCAAAATCGGATATACCATTTACTCAAACTCCCGGTAATCTTTCTTTTGGGATCTATGTAGATTGGTTCAACCCTTTTGGAAACAAAATTGCTGGGAAGAAATCATCGGTTGGTGCAATCATTCTCTTTTGTATCTCGCTTCCACCGGAACTCCGGTACAAACTTGAAAATATATGCGTTGTTGGAATCACCCCGGGACCGAACGAGCCAACAGTCCTCCAGATGAACAATTTAATTGATGATCTTGTAGCCGAACTCAAGCACCTGTGGTCAGATGGTATCAGCATTCCGACTTCTTCGCATCCACAAGGTCGATTAATACGAGTTGCACTTATTGTAGCAGTTTGTGATCTACCAGCTGTACGAAAATTGATTGGCTATGCATCTCATAGTGCTCGGTTTTTCTGTTCATTTTGTTATCTCACACAAGACTCGAATCACTCCCTGGATTATCGAAGTTGGACACTACGATCTCATGCTGATCATACTCGACAAGCCAAGGCGTGGAGAGACGCAAAAACCCTCAAGGCTCGAGACCAGATCTTTGACACATGCGGAGTTCGATGGTTGTGTTTAAATGAACTGGAGTATTGGGATCCTACAAAGATGGTTGTTGTTGATACCATGCACTGCATCAGTGGGATGCTTGAATATCACTTCAGGCGAGTTTGGAATCTTGATGACTTAGGAAAAGACCTCGAAAAGAAGAAAGAATCGAAAACATCAACCCTGCTACAAGAAGCAATTGCAACCGATTTAGACAGCAACATGAGCGATGATTGGGAACCTCTTCAGCTTGATCTCGACCATGCAATGGGTTCCAATATCACTTCAACTTCGAATCTCAATCCCACATCTTTCAATCAGCATAACCGGGACTTGACACTCAAACATTGTACTTTGACATCATTGGAAGAAGGGCTTGATGAGGACGAAAATGATGGTCTCTATGACGATGATGGAAACGAGGTCTTTCTTGAGATCAACTCTTCATCAGTTGCTGAAAAAATTGAACTGCTTGGTACAGAATGCCTCAAGAAGATACGATCAACAATCTTGACTACATCCATTCCCTCATGGATGTACCCACCGCCTGCCAACCTCGGAAGTGCTTCACACGGGAAACTACAATCAGCTGATTGGATTATTTTGGTCACAATTCATTTACCTGTGGCGATGTTTGAATTACTGCATTCCTCAAAGATCAATCCTGGTGTTGTCTCAAATGTCCTTCATCTCTGTAGCTTGACTGAGATCGTAATGAGCTATCATACAAGTGACCAGAACATTCAGAATTACTTCGGTCATTTAGTAGCTTATTGATCTAGTTTGCGGTCGCTTTGCCCCGATTTGAAACCCACTCCCAATCAGCATATGGCATTTCATGTCCCATTTCAATTTTACAACTATGGTCCATCGGCATACTTAGCCGCGTGGCAGTTCGAACAATACAACGGGATCTTACAAAAGATTCCAAACAATTGTAAAATATGTAAGTCTTCACTTGTTCACATTCAATCATGCATCAACAAATCGCATCTGAAATTTGATCTCCATCTGTTAATTTGCTGAAGGGGAACTTGATTTAACAATGCTTCGACAACTCTGCCGAGCTTCCAATCTGGCTATTGCCTTGGACTCTCCGGATTTCCCAGAATGCGCTAAGGAAGTAAGCGAACTCCTGAAGGGTGGAAAAAAATTGTCATCAAAGATTGGTGAGATTCCAGTTGACACCGATCAAGATACATCATCTTCAAACCTCCAGCATATGCCAGATGTGCTCTGCTCGTTCACCTATGCGGCATTACTTGAAAGACTTGGGAAATCAGACCGATCAAATACACATCAACTTACTTCATTCACATCCAGTAACAACCTCATATCATCAAGAGTGAAGTTTCTTAAACGGTTCAGCTGGAATGGACTTACAATCACACCTTACAACATTAACTCTAGAAATTGTATCATAGAATATACTCCGGTGGGGTTTTCCAACAGAGAAGCAAGCTCACAGATGGGAAAGATTTTGAAGATATTCAATCATGTTCAAAAAAGTGCAGTCACCGGCCAAGATATTCAGACCACGTTCATCTCAGTCCTTCGATTTCAACCCTTAGGTGAAAGTGATCAACGTCATAATCCATTCAAGGAATGGCCTAACTTGAAGTACAATTTATTTTATACACACCCATCAAACGATCGAATCCAAAAAGAACTCGGCTCGAATCAAAATATGATACCTGAAGTTATAAGTCTTGATCAGGTTGTCTACCCCACCGCCTCTTACACTTACCCCTTTGGGACCTTTGGAATTCAACCCTCTACAATTGCAATCAAATCGCTTTCGCGAGGTCGTCATACCTGGTATTAGACATGTCTTATTCCGTTTTTTTTTTGTTTTTTTTCCCTACAATTTGATTAGACTACGCTTTCCTACAATTCAATTACATACAATTTCCTACAATCCTACTGCGCTTTTGAGTCAACTTTTCATTTTTGTCAACCAATCGAGAACTTATTTTTCTACTCTTTGAAGTCAACATGTCATGTTCTATCACCCAATTGAGAATTTTTTTCCTTCTCTAGGCACTTGTTTCCCATCCAACTCAACCATATTTGGTAACCTTCTATCCCAGTTCAACATCACCTTGCAATATAAAACGAGCTCCTTTCATCCCTCACTTTTACTCGCCGCTCTATTCAATCAAACTTATCGCTTTTCTACAACACTACAAACTTTGAATCTTTACATACTAGCTACTACCTATCTAAATCATCAGATCTTTCACACAATCTTTTCATCGATACTTTAATCTCAATGGCCTATCCAGCACAGAACACCTCATCTACCCCTCAAAGACCTCCACCCAACACTCAGTCCCCTCAGTCAGCCCAATCAGATCCCTATGGCGATATGCGACAACTTCAAGCTCGATATGCAAGCTTGAATCTTGATAACACCCCAGCTAGCACCCCAAGCCCACCAAAACAAAAGGTGCAAAAACCTCGATCTACACCAAAGAAGGGACCACGCGATATGTATGAGGCGATTGATTTGTCAAAGATACAACTTGTGCTTTTGGTAAGGTCTCCATTCAAACTATCACCATCAAACTCCAGGCTGACCGTGTTTTATCTTGAATTAGAAATCCTGTTGGACCTTGACGATGGTACTAATGGGACGAGCCACCGCAAAGTTGCCATTTCCTCCACCTCCTGATCAGTTCTACAATCGCTCAATACAGCAATTCATCTCTTCCGAACAAGACCCTGATGCCCCTGATGCACCAAGCATTCCACGACATGAGGTACATGGAGTCAACAACCACGCTGGTCATTTGGACCATGACTATGTCGAGTACATAGTAGGGGCTATGCAAACTCACAACATCATCTTCTTCACTATGGATTGGGGTGCTCACATTGAAGACCAATTCAATCAACTTATGATAATGTTCTTTGTCAAGGTTTGGAAGTGGGGACTGAATTTGAATCGATTCTTACCAGCTGCAAAACAGGAAGCCATACGTATCAATATGGACGACCGAATTTTAGCAGCAATCTATGTCAGACATTACAAGTACCTTAAAACTCAATACAAGAAGCTAATGACTAACGGCAATGCGCTACTTGAGGAACAAGCGAGAAACTGGATCGGTGTGGCTCTGCGACGCGTGTGTATTCCTTATATGGTTTTGTTTTTTTGCATCACTTCTTTTCTGATAGCCAGTCTAAACATGTGCCCAAATGTTTTCCAGAAAACTGAAGAACGTCAAAAATATCTTATGGCCATGGGAGTCGTACCCTGCTACGTTGACGCTTTCAAAAACCGATACGTCAACTCAGACGACAAAGTCAAACCCAATCCAACCACCCCAGACTCTGAAATCGGATACAGCAAGGTACCAATCTGGCAATCTGAAATAGCGACTCAATTCATCGACTTCGTAGAAAAGCGTCGAAGGGCCTCTCTTCCTCGTATTGCTGGACTGAGGGGGAAATCTGCACGCGGTAACAAACTTCGTCCACGTCAGCGCCGAGATCCGCCAGTTATCGATCATGATGCCTTGGCACCACCGGGCTTGCCAGAGGATTGGTACAGCCCTGCCTTCTTAGCCCAATTAACGTTTGAAGACATTCTCGATTTGAAGATGGCCCCACGAATGTTCCCAGACTCCGGAAATTTTCTCAGTATCATACCAACCACTTTAGATGTCACCCTGTATGACAAATCGGGCGAAGCATCTATGCCTCCTCATATTTCAAATATTCCACTTTCTCAAAGAGGTCCACCGATGAATACTTTCCCTGGCTCCCCCGAGTTTCAATTTATAAATCACCCTTTGTTCCTTTGACCAACGGAACCAACACCAGTCTCCGGACCTTCACCAGTCGCCGGACCTTCAGGAACCTCCAATCAAGATCCTGCCGATGAATCGGAGTTCATGGACCACGACCCCTTGTTTGATGGCTCAGACAGTGATTTGTAATATTTCATTTTGTATTCTATGTTTCCTTTTGCTTCTGCTGCTAGTCCTTTATGATTGGTTTCTAATACAAAAAAACTCGACTGTGTTGATAATCACATGGATCAATGAAAGTATTTCTTGGCAATTGTTCTCTTCAAAACATCCTCCTTTCTTTCTCTCCATTATCGATCTCTTCAAAAAACCTTAAACATCAAAAAAAAGCTACTTTTGTTACAAGACCGATTGATAAAATTAAGAAAAAAACGACAAAAAAATGTATTTTCTATCTCTGACTGTTGTTTCTCCTATGTTTGTGTCAATTGATTGATCTAGTTATGCTGTGTCCGAATCTTATGACCGTTGAGTACTCAAAATGGCGGCTGAGGTATATCCAAGAATAGTTCGTAGTACGTACTTCGGGCTGAGTCGAGAGAGGTCGAGAGCCAAACAGCTGTTCAAGCGAGACTGCAGTTTACAATATAGTTTAGGTTAAACTGCAGTTCGATGAGAAACCTATTTCTCTGTTTCTGCTCAAGCTGTTTCATAGCGATATGTACATACAGCTGTTTCAAAGATTAAATGGTGGAAAGATGCTGTTAAGTCACACCCAAAGTCAAATTAAGCACATTCAAGTGTCTTAAATTGTCTTAAATCTGGTTTTGGACGTGATTCAACAGTCGCCTGTCAGTTTGGACCGTGCTTAACCGATTTTGGACTTCTGTATCCGATGCGGGTGCGACCCAGAAGAGATATCCTGTGCCTTAAGATCATTTTGGTACTTACATACACATGTATGAGACCTACACATAGTCAGCTTAGATTCAAAGGAAATCTTACGTATCAAGACTCAAGTGTACCATACATTATGTATATAGACTGGTTTAGTCCGAGATGACAAAACCAGGGGCTCGAGGTCGCTGAGCGTGACTTAAAGTCACACGTCGAGCGTGTGACAAATTGTCACTCGATTTCTATGGGTGCACTCCGAGACCATGAGTCACACGGTGCACACGATCCACCCCATCTTCCTAACTTTTTTCATCTCGAATCGTCTTCGTTTTCTCAACTTTTCTTCACTTTCACTCTACTTTCTCCCTCTGTCGCGTGTCCAATGGACGAAGGAGCCCTCGATCCCGATATGCAGGACACCTCAGCTTTTCGGGACGACGTGTCGACATACGCCGACGCGACTGAGGCGATGGGCGAGTCAGACCTGACGGGTCCAATGACTGTAACCACGCCCAAATCGCGTCAAGCGAACTTGATCGCGCTCGATATGGTCACCATACCCCATCTCGCTCTAGCAGGACCTGCTTCGAGCACTCCAGCTTCGCTGGAGAGCTCGAGGAAGCGTCTTCGGCAACGAGCACCCTCTCCCAGCCCACTTGATGAGGCTGATGAACTCACGGGTACACCTCGATCCACCCGTATCTCAAAACTCTTCCCAGGATCATCCGGTGCTGCAACCAAGCCTCTCAATGTGCTGGTTCAGAAACTGCTTGAAGTGTTGAAAGCCACCCTGGTACCCAAATCCAAGACGGCCAAGTTGGTCAAGGTGGACATCGAATCGGCAGCCAATATCCTAGTGCTGGCCGGTTTGATCCAAGAACAAGCCTCAATCATCGAGTCGAGACGTGTGGTTTTCGAACCAGGTTGTCAAACGGCTCCCCCCCCTTCCTCATCCTCAGCTGCGGCAACCGCACAATTCGAGTTCCGAAATAACACGCTGGTCGACAAGGTTGAAGCTATGGCTGAACAACTGGCGAAGCTGGTTGCAGCAGCCGAATCGCCGCAAAGACCAGCCCAACCACAACCACAGCAGAAGGCTGCGAACTCATACGCTCTGGCCGCGTCCAAACACGCCCCAGGGGCCGGCACGAGGCCCCCACCCCAGCATCAAGGACCCCGGGTCAATCAAAAACAAACTCCCCGTCCCAAGGCAGAGCACTCGATCACGCTCAGCCAGAAGGACCCGGCTAATATTGCTGGAGCGGGACAAACTATCCCTGAACTCATCAAGAAGTTCAACAGTGCGCTCAAAGAGGGCAACATCAAGCTAACGTTGGACGATCAGTCCTTCATAACGGTTCAAAATATTCACCGACACCCATCAGGTGATCTTGTGATATACCTCGAATCGCAAAAAGAGGCTCAGGCTTTAAGAGGTCAAGAGGAATGCTGGCTTCCCAAAATTTCCCCCAACCTCTCCATAAAACAAGAAGTCCATGCCGTTATCGTACATGGCATTCCGACCACGTTCAACCCTACCAGACAGGAGGATGTTGAACTTCTCAAGATTTGCAATGGTGATCTCCTCGATGACGCCCTCTTTGTGAGGTGGTTAAAGAAAGATACGGCTGAGGACTCAGCTAAACGCCATTCCTCCCTGCTTATTGGCTTCAAGACGCTTAACCAAGCCACGCTAGCCGCGCGAACTAAGGTGTGGCACGGGAGAGGTAGACACCGCACAGAAATTAGTGGCCCACCACCGACACGTTGCTTCAACTGCCAAGGCGTGGGACACACTGCAGCAGCCTGTAAACTAGAACCTATGTGTCCATCATGTTCAGGTCCTCACCACGCGCACAACTGCCCTATCAAAGGCTCCACAGCTTTGAAATGCATAGCGTGCGCTCGAGGCAAACTCAAGCTTGATCCTAGCACCAATCTTCCCCGTCTCTTTAAAGAGAACCATGCCGATTTCTTACATCACCCCTTTGCCCCAACGTGCCCAGTAAGGATAGCAAGCCAACGGCCTCCTCACAACCCAAGTGATTCGCCATACATCATGGTAACCGACCAGCCCAACTCATCCTCTACCCAATGTTAGAGAAAGAGATAAGGGAAAAACTTAATATAAAACAAACAGCGGCAATTCTTCAATTGAACTGCTGGCACTCCAAACACGTCACACACTCACTATTTAATTCAGATCTCACTAATCTTTTCTCTATCTTATCAATTCAGGAACCTTATGTTAACCCAATCGACAACCTCCCTCTTAATATGCAAAATTGGTCTCTGGTCTGCCCGACGCCTCAGTCTCTCAAAGAGGAGGACAGACCCAGGGCATGCCTATATATCAGGCAGGACCTAAAGCCCATCATCAACCCAATTCACTTCCCATCACGCAACCTAGCCGCAAGCACCATCACCATAAACGTCTTCACCATATTACTAGCAAGCGTTTACAACCCCCAAAAGACTCTCTTAGGGTTTGAGGCATTCACCGAAATGCTTCAAAAATCCCCGCTCTCCACACAACTTCTTCCCACAATATGTACTACTGATGCAAATCTTCATTCACCCCTATGGAACCCAGCTCACAACAACACCGATGACAAAGAATTGGAGAGGCTGATCGAGATGCTGACAGATTGGGGCCTCAATCTGCGCTCTCCCAAAGGGATCCCCACCTTTGGAGTAAGATCACCCAACACGGAAGGTACCTCTATCGACCAGGTCTGGGTCAACGAGGATTTTGACGACACGTTGATCACATGTTTCATTGACAAAAAAGACATCCTAAACCATCACTCTGACCACCAAGCGATAGTCACCTGTTTCTCAACGAAGACGGGTGATGAAACGCTGGCCGCTCTCCAATCCTCTGCGAAGAGAAATTGGAACAAGGTCGAACGGGTCCCCCTCAAACGAGAGCTAACAAACACACTTCCCGCTCTCAAACCCCTTATGACACGCACAGATATTGAGGAGTTTGACGAAGATCTTCGCAAGGCGATTACCAACGCTCTAGACAATCACTCGCCCAAAAAGGCAGCTCATGGCAAGCATAAAGCTTGGTGGCGGCCTGAAGTACTCAACCCTCTTTGCAAAGAGGCGTCTAGACTACGCAGACTGGCCAAGAAGAACCGCGACCAAGAATCCGATCAAGCCTACAAGAATGCCCGCAACAAATTCAACCGAGCAGTCGATAAGGCAAAAAAAAACTCGTGGCGACATTTCCTTTCCACGGTCGACCACACAAACCTCTTCCAGGCGAAATGTATCGCGTCTGGAAGGAAACCCTCCTCCCTAGTCAGCACCATCATCACAGGTGACGGGAAGGTCTGCTCATCAAATCAAGAGAAGGCTGAAGCCCTATTCGACACCACCTGTGTAGCCACTGCACCATGCAGGCTCGACGACACAAACCACCTAACATTCCCTCTCACGGACACCGACAGACCATCAGCTGAAGTCACGAATCCTTTCTACGACTCTATCACTAAAGATTCTATTGGAGCAATCATCTCGGACAGTCCTCCCAAGAAGGCGCCTGGCGCCGATGGGATCCAGAACTGGGTATGGCAGATGATCTGGGACACAGTCAAATCCCACGTAACGTTTCTTTTCAAATGCATTTCTCTCACCGGATTCATCCCGCACGCTTGGAAGAAAGCGGTCACGGTGATGATTCCCAAACCGGGGAAGCCAGACCATACTCAAGCCTCTGCTTACAGACCCATCGCTCTACTATCAACGCTCAGCAAGATATTCGAGAAGCTCCTCACGGTCCACCTCTCAGGTCAAGCAGAGAGCCTCAAGATGTTACACGACGGTCACTACGGTGGTTGACCAGACAGATCAAGCCAGGAGGCGCTAGTCCACTTGGTAGCGTGGATCAGGCGTGAGTGGTCCAGAGGGAAAGTAGTTGGCGCTCTCTTCGCGGACGTCAAATCTGCCTTTCCCTCAGTCCACCACCCGAGGCTCCTAGACACGCTCGAGAGAAAAGGAGTACACACCCAGACTCTCAACATCATTCATGACTTTCTCACAGACCGAACCACCACACTCACGTTTAATGGCTTCGAATCAGAGGCATTTCCACTGGATCACGGACTACCACAAGGATCCCCTCTTTCCCCCCTTCTCTATTTACTCTATAACTCGTCCTTACTAGAGATCACTGACAACATACCATCTGCATCAGCTTTGGGATTCATCGACGACGTGGTTCTCTTATCCACGGCGAACGACACCAACCAGCTTCGATCACAGATGCAAACCCTCTCTTTCCGCCAACAACAGTGGGCCAAAAACCATGGGGCCATCTTTGACACCAAGAAGACGTTTTGGGTCCTTTTCAGTCTTCAGGACCACGAGATCATCCCGACAATCGACTTTGCGGACAGGAAACGCATTGAACCGGCCAGCTTTGCGAAGTGGCTTGGCGTCAAGGTGGACAACAAGCTCAGCTTCAAGCAACAACGACTAGATATCATAGCTAAAGGCCAACAGAGGGCGGGATTCTTAGCCGGTCTATCAAAGACAGGTTGGGGGATCCCTCCTAAACTCCTCAGGACGCTCATCACCACGACCATACATGCGGCCACCGATTACGGTGCTATGGCATGGCTCCTGATAGAACCACCGGTCTTCTTCATCCAGAATATGACAAAAATTGACAACACATGTGCACGAGCGGCTTTAGGAGCTTTGAGCACGACCCCAAACGCCTTTCTGCGACACGACCTCAACCTCACCCCACCCAAAGCACGACTCCAGAGCAAAGCGCTGAGCTTTATGGCACGCTCCTTAGCTAAGTCAAAAAATCACCCTTTCTTCCACATCATACAACAAGCGCAACACACAACCCCCAAAAGTCACAAAAATCCTTTTCACCTTTTCTTTCAGCACTCCCTCCACAAGTTTTTTGAGGAATTTGTAGTCCAGTTACCGGTGGATCCGGCTTCAACGCTAACACGTCCCTCCAACTACTCGACCGTTGTCCAAGAGAACAAGGCGATAGCGACTTTGAACGCCATTCGCCTAAAACCTGACCCCCACCACCTGCTCATCTTCACGGACGGATCGCGGATACCGAAGAAGACCACCGCTGCAGCGGCGTGGTGCGCCAACACCAAAGAATCCAAGACATCACATCTAGGCCCGGCACGTTCGCATGGAATATACCAAGCTGAGTACCGCGGAGTTCAGTTAGGGCTAAAAATGGCCCTTGAAAACGCTACACCTACCACACTAAGAACAACAATTGTTCTCGACAACCAGGGAGTGATAAAGGATCTGAAATCCAATTCCTCCTCGGTTTCCTCTTTAGATAACCGTCAAAAAACCTTCAAGATTCTACAATGCCTTCACCAAAGCTTCCCGCTTATGAAAGTCACGATACGATGGTGTCCTGGCCATAAGGGCATCCCAGGGAACGAAGAAGCTGATAAGCTAGCTAACGGCCTGGCAAAACAATCTCTTCCCAGCACCTTCACCGACACACCTAATACCGCCGCATTCCTTGCCGCCATCAAGGAGTGGAAAACAGAACAAACGGAGTCTTTTACAGCAGAAGACATCAAACGTTTGGGTCACAAACCACAACCAAAGAAACATCTTGATGGACTAACTCCGCTCCTCAAACACGAAATCGCAACCATCACACAACTTAGATCAGGTCATGTTCCGCTTAATGCTTATCTAAACCGCTTTAAACAACCAGTCGATCCTGTCTGTGACTGCCAGGCAGGCATCGAGACAGTTGACCACTTTCTTTTCATTTGTCAGACATACGAACGCCAACGAACGAAACTCGAATATGAATTACACGAACACAACACCCAAATGAACAAACGAATTTTATCAAACACCAAGAACTTCAAGACCATTGCCAGATTCTGCAACTCCACATGGAGGTTTGCAAATAGATGGATCTGGGCAAAAGTAGTAGACGAACCCCGTCCACAAAGACCACAACCACTTGAATAAAAACTGCATCCCACTCCCTACTTCACCGCCCTTTTCTCACATCTCATATCAAACATGTAACCTAGATGAAACAGCCAACAGCTACCTTTCCCCTGACACAGCCAGAGGGGTTTTACCGGTGCTGGACATATTACATAGTGTTTGATAGCCTAGCGGCTCCAAAAACACTTTAAGCAATAGGGGTTCTCAAAGTTGGCACCCCTGTCGACTCTATTCTACCTATGATAACAGTATCTATCGAAGACATGTAACCTGATCATAGATAGTTTTTCCTTCATCTCATTTCCCCTCGCTTCCACTTACACAACACACCACTTACATACACATGTTCTCACTATTATCTCGAGACTCTGTTTGAAGCTTCCAAATGGCCTCGACCCGGTACTGTTTACCAAGTCCCAGCGCGGTCACAAACCCGCGGTCCATGAGCTATAGAGGACCTCTCGTGACAAGTTTTTCGTTCGCACTTTCACCTCATACCTCGACCGTCAATACCCTCATACCTCGACCGTCAATACCTCACTCACTACGTTCTCACACCACAATGACCACCTTGAGCTCCCAAATTGTATCGAATCTCGAAACGATGGCAGAGGATCTCTCGCGCCAGATGGACTCTCAACAACCCAACCCCCCTAACCCTTCTGTGACTTTCACACAAGTAGCGAATCCCTCAAAGAAACGCAAGACTTACAAGAAAAAACGTGCAGAGGCAGTCAAAACTGGGCAGGAATCCGGATTCAATATGGCTGATATTCAAGATAAGTCGGCTGCTACCCTGCGATGTTTGGCCGAGAAGTTCGCCACGACCGGCATGAGCGGCTCAGTCCTCAAATCGATTTTAGAATTCCACGAGGAGATAGATACTATGATTGCCATCAAGGCTCTTGAGCTTGGTGTAACCGTCTCGGCTATGGAAGAAGTTTTGTAAGTTTTTGAGTTATTTGTTTTCATTACTCGAATGTGTCAAAAACAACGTAGGTAGAATTTAATGCTTTCTTATTGATCTGTCTAGTGGCAAGTTTGTTGGAGTACGTCGACGTTCGGCTTGGAACAACTTTCTCCGAAGTGACTTGGCCAGAGCGACATTCAAAGCAGGTAAGGATGATCATACTTAAATATACATACAAGCAGAGCTGATATCTTAGTGCATCTTCAATAGCTGGCGGGATCCACAGCGGCCAGGCCATGAAGGTCCTGGGTGCAGCATGGAAGAACATGGATCAAGCTGAGAAAGAGACTTACAAAGAAACCGATTCAGCAAATACTTATGACCACCTACAACTCCTAGATGAACAACTCGATGAAGTGGAAGTCGGCACTCACTCGCGACAGGCTATATTGCAACCTCGGACCAAGATACTTCTCAATGCTCGAAGTCTCAAAAAGTGTAAAGATAACGCTTGCCAACTTTTAGACGAAACTCTAGCCAAGGTCTGTCCCGGTATTTAAAGACTGATTAATGTTCAATAACTAAAGTTTGATAGTTAATGTTCATAACAGTGCATACCGGTCGCCAAGACGAACAACTTCGAGCTTGTAATCATCGCGGTTTCAAATCACCTCAGCAAACATAACTTTCAAATTACCCGTAACACGGTAGGTGCTGATAAGGCAGTTGAAGTCCTCTACAAAAAGGATGGCACCGAGAATTTCCCATGTCAATTACAAGCTTATCTGATGGGCAAATCAAGTGCTGAATTGTTCAGTCTGGTCTCAAGTAAGTACACAAATTCTCGCCCCCTCAGACCACTTTCTATATTAACATTTTCTTTTCATCTATTCTTTTATATAGACTCTGGCCGCACGTTCCAATCCCGAGTTGTACACGCCCTCTCGGACTACTTACGTAAGTGATGCCACATCTCATAAGATATCCCCAAATAATACCTGACATGCTACTTTGATTGTATGTAGATGATCGCACTAAGTTGAAACACTGGCCTTGGACCAAGTGTGATTCCACTCTATTCGACGCCGGCTTTCGATTCAGACTGTTACCCGGAGCACGGTCAGTCGAAAAGACGTTTAAAGAGGCGAGCAGCAACCTCAATCAGGCCAAATTAGTCGCGATGGAGGCTGATCTCAAGGAAGGCTTGATATACTTGGAACCAATCGACCGCTCGAGCGCTACCGCGCCAGCTAGTCCCTCAGCTCACACCAATACCATCGATCCTACCGAGACCGATGGTAACCTACTCGATCCTATGTTAACACAATGATTTGCTTGCCATACCCACAACCAACTCGACTTTCATTCAAATTTATGTTGTCAGAAGATATCCATGTTTTGCTGTCTCGATTTCTATTCATTTCTATTTCATGTTTTATAACTTTATATAATTGTCTTTGTCATCGTTTGTTATGTCTGCTGACTCATCCTTACGCCATGAAATTCATATCATTGAGTTACAATTCCGATCAATCGGCACCCAGTTCATTGGCCCAATGAACTCAACTTTGATATTTTTATAGCTTCTTCTGCCGGTGTTGCTTCCGCATGATTCAGCGGAGATAACAATATCACCATAACATAATCCCACGTATATAACACGATATGTCTCAATATGTATGCTTCTATCTCCAAAACCCAGTCGATAGAACCACATTTATCGTCTTATTATATCAACTTGCCCCACATACACGTACTTTTATGTGGGATCAGTTGTTATAAGAAATACAATAATACAATCATATCGTGTGGTGCCGGCATCGGGCATACCATGAAGTTAATTTCGACATGTCGCGTCGCCTGAGTGGGTATAAAGACCGCTTTCTTCAAGTGAGAATTCCATCACTCACATCACATCATCACTTGCGCCGTTCACAATTTTTTCATTCTGCTATTCCACCTGCTATTCCACTTTGACTTTGGGATCTTTCTTGGGCCGATCAAACTTTTATCTACATATCTACAACTCCTTCTCGCTTCTATCAATATCATCATCATCACAACTCCTTCTCGCTTCTATTACTATCATCATCACTTTTCATCATGTCTTCAGTACCACCTCCACAATTTCCAATTCGTACCAACATCAATGCGCCCCCGACGTGTATCTTCATCACGCCAGAGATGCCTGCCCGAGTCCGTTCGATTTTTTATCCAATACCTCCTCAACCAAATCAACACCCCGGAATTGCGGCGGGTGAGGACCAGTGCTTCTACTGCGGGCATTTTGGCCACCGTCAAGAACGATGCAATGACGCAAAATTGAAGAAACCACGATCAGCTGAAGATTTTGAAGACTGGCGGCGAGTCTCAGCAAATCCCAAATGGTATAGCGTGACTGCTCTATGGCCAAGCTGTGCTCCGAGGCCGAGGCGCGACAACACGCCTGAGACCGCTTTGACCTCTACCAAAGCCTTTGTTTCGGCCTTGAATGATACTTCAAAATATTTTGATTCCAAGCGATACTCCAAGTTGTAAGTTCAATCGAGTAATTCTTATCTTGTAGACTGGTTGCTGAAGTACCAAGTAGTTTTGTAGAAATCCGAGTTTGGAAATTTGGGAGACTTCAGAGCATCCGACTGATTCGAACTCCAAGAGCGAATCGAATGTACCCATATCATCGGGACCGAAACGTTCTACGGACACCTCCGAAGGAAGTCCTCGCCCCATCAAGAGACGCAACATCTGTCCTTAAGATGTTTGATGTCCTCAATATGTTTGGACTCGGAGGTTAGTCAATTATCACAAGCGGAGTTAGACTCTTATACTCTGATTGACATCTATGTTTATTATTGTAGTTACAATAGCTGAGATAGCCAGCGCTTTTCTCGGTTTTGGAATACTTTCAATATTGTTTGGACTTGAGTGAACGAGATATAAGATGTTCTAAAATACTATAAGTTGTTTTCGTTTCACATTTGAGTTGTTGATTTTGTTATCTGGTGGTATTGTATACGTAGTATCCTTAGTGAATGAGTGTTATGTTATAAGTTTGAGATACAAGGAATTGTGACCTCAACATCTTGTCCTGTCCCATTGTGCAAACCGATTTTCACTTTCAAGAGGCAAGACGTCGGTTTTGGAGAAAACTGTTTCAACAAACTGCCATCTAAATCCAATTTTATATAATGTGCTCGTGAGTCAATCCAGCCAGACATGTTCTTCAATGCAAAAAGCTGATTTTTCATTTGGCGTAAGGTAACACAGCTGTTTTTTACTTTTCGAACGGGAAGATGATGTGTTTATATGAAAAACACCCAATAAGAAAGTGCCTTTGAAAGCAATTGTTACCTACTATGTAGTTTGGACATCCCTGCCAGACACAAACTTCATTGTGAAAAGATGAAGTTTGTGCTGGAGCAGAGGGAATACCCGATTTCTACAGGATTGATTCGCTTTTTCGAAACAGAAGACGTGGATATATCAAGAATAGACCCTCTCCAGTATGTGCTTTTACATGCTTCACTCGTGAAAGCATGCTTTGAGATGCCATCTTCAATGTGAAATGAGGCCCTTTATATACAAGTAGGAGTAACCGGTGCTATTGTTATAACACTGGTTACTATTTTTTGATGGGGAACATTCAAAAGGGAACACGCTGATCTATGGTATGAGGTACCATTGATCAGATTCCAAAAACAAATAAGGTTTTTGAGATGACTGCTGTCTCATTGAAATGAGACTTTTTATCTACTCGTGGAAATATCCACGTGTAGGGGTCATTTTTGGCAACACAGTACTCAAATAAAAAAATTTGAACTCTCAACCAAATTTCAAAGTTGAGAAAGTTTTATGATTGGGCAGCATCACTTGATAAGTGGTTTACCTGTTTGACATAATATGTCTTCTCATGAATGTAAGACTGTGATTTGAGGTGTGTTTCTCATCATATGGGCATCATCTTTTGCGACAAAGTGCTCAAATGAAACTTTTGATATTTTCATGTTAGAGCAGAAGTTGAACTGGTATCATGATTGGATAGAGTCATTTTATAAATGGGTTGGGTTTTATTCAAAGACTTGTTTTACTATGGGTGTAGTGCATACCCATGTCCTTTTGAATAATGACTAGTTCCTTGTAAACGCACCTAAAAAAAGGGTAAGTCCCCCTCAAAAATTTAATTTCTTGAGTAACTCACCCTCCAATAGAGTGATGCTATCCAATAAAGAATCCGGTTGAATTTTTACTCTAACTTGAAAATTGAAGAAGTTTTATTTGAGCACTGTGTCTCAAAATACAAACCCCTTATGTTGATATTTGCACCTCAAAACACATTGATAATATACAATATGGAAATAAATTCAGAAATTTATAGATTCATGCTGACCCATCATAAAACTTTTTCAACTTCCCTTGTAAGTTGAGAATTGCAAAAGATTTATTTGAGCACTGTGCTGAAAAACATGACCCCTACATGTTGTTTTTTCCAACTCAAATCTTGATTACATCGAGATGAGAGTACATATAATATTTAGCAAGTCATTCATTAGTAGATCTATGCCACTTAATCATGGAACTGGTGCCAATTATCTTTCAATTGAAGACTTGAAAAACTTTTATATACGTCATGTGTCCCAAAATATTACCCCTACATGTAGACATTACCTACTTTGATTCTAATATCTTTTACACATGAATTGTACTTATCTTTTGTATACATGGGTTATCATGTTTCAATGGTACGGTATATACACTTATATGAACCTCTTTGTTCATATTTCACACAACCATCATCTATCTTGTGCACAAATATGTATATACCTTGTCATACATGTGATACATATATTCTTTGTGACCTTGTTTAGATCGATGTTTTGATTTTTGGGTCAAATTTATTTGAATCTTATTATTTCATATTCAAAGGAGCAGAGTTAACAATACTTGTATGATGATTACAAAACAACATCTTTTACAGAAACAACATTATATACATTCAGTTTTCGTTGGGCTCTGTCAGAGCAAGGGCATGAATGTTTCGTATGATCCCTTCATCCATTACATCATTCCATTCTTCTTCCTCATCAAAATCAGATAGATCATCATTTACATGTTGTTGTGGTATAGGGAAGACTGGGAGCTCAACACAAGGAACTTCCCTATTCTCAATGTTCAACCTTTCAAAGAGATGCAGAAAGTCCCCGCCCTTTGTGGATCCACGCCCATCCGCTCGTAGTTCCTTGATACTGTTCACTTGGGACTTCCAAAGTTGCAGCAAGGAAAAATCACCCAACTGGGCCGGGGTTCTTGTCAAGACCTCAGTAACCTTCAAATCCCACTTGATGTGCAAGGTGTTGAGCTTGATAAACTCGTTGTGTAGTAATCCTTTGATTACCACCAACTTGCCACGGAGCGATAAAGATTTGACAACCTCGTCCTGTAAGTAAGTTGTAATCAAATCGGGTGGGAGGTTGTCGCCGCTGTCTTTAAGAGCGGCCAGAATCGTCCAAATACGTGAATGTTGATGTGTAGCCCAGCGCATGGCTCTTCTTACCTCCCAACCAACTCGCCGAAGTTCTTCCTGACCACGCTCCACTCTGGCGACAGCACGCATTCCCATCTGGGTGGCACGGTCCACTGCCCAGGGTTCATTGGAGTGGGTGAAGATACCGCTGTTCCAGAAAGGATCATCGGCCTCTAACGCAATCAACTCGTTGTATTCAATAGGAGGCGAAGCAGGGTGGTGGGGATACTGTCTCTGGAAGTCGGTAGCGAGCTCATTGTAAGTATTCAAAGCTTTCTTCATGGTCCGGGTTCTTCTTTGAATTGCTGTCAAGATCCGCTCTTTCTCGTGTGTACCTATGGATATTATAAAAAATTACATTTAGAAAAGCACTTTATAAAGTACTTTATGTGCAAAATAACAAAGAGAACGGGACTTACCGAGCCTAGAACCCCCACCCACCCTGTTTTCTGGATCAAGAGGTCGTTGTTCACATCTCAAAGCCAAAAATCGACTTCGGACATCCGTTTTGGCGTACCACACCTTCAAGAGTAAATCTTGACCAAGCGCTGTTGTGGAGGGTGGGTTTTCAGGATGCCAATTAATCACATTCTTTAGAAAATAGAATCCACTTACTGGAGAGATTTGGAATGGACTCAGGGAGTCCAACCTTTCTACGCTGTTCAGTAATTTGCTGAGCAATATTCTGAAACTCTGCCAGGCGGTCGATTGCAAAGTTTGCATTACCAGAATCTCGATTCCTATGATACAATCAACATCAGTAGGTTATAAGAGTTGGTCATATTTGACACTCCCACAAAACTCACCAAGTTTGATAGGCGGCTTCCTCAAGGACGAGCAGCCGGCCTAGCTCGAGTTTTTGACGAATTTTGATGTCTTTGGCGTTTTCTTTGTTGGCAGCTCTTTCTGATTTCCATTGATCCGAGAAGAATTCAGGTGTGTAACATGAGCCTTCTTGATAAGGATTCTTCTCACGACACAATCCTCTTAAAGTCATTTGAGCTTCTGTAATTGTGGATAGTGTATGTTGTAATCGTCTTAATAACCAGTCTCCGGTGTGCATTCGGTGGCGACTTGCCATGTATTCGCATCGTAAGTCAATCAATTCGAGTCGGTGTAAACGGGTTGAGGTGCGTAAGCGTGCGATTAGGGGAGATAGATCCGACCAGTTTCGCTCGGATCCTTCACCATCTGTAAGGCCCCAATCTTCGAGAAACCGTGGGTTATACTCTAGTTGACAACTCCACGAATGCACAAATGCATGAAATACCGAAGTGGCTAGCTTGATTTGGTGTTGATGCTCGGGTAGATGCTTGTGCTACAGATCAGGATAGTCAGAATCAAATTGTTTTACTAAAGACAAATATAAATGTTTCTGACTTACTAATTTTATGTGCTTGTTGAGATGGCATCCAATGTCATAGAGGATTCCAAACTTACTATTTGGGAAGGCGTCCAAGATAATCTTCATCAAGGTCAATGGATAGTACATTCTAAATGTAATCGTTGATGTCAGGACAGTGAAATCAAATTTCAATCAATAGTTAGTGATTCGACTAACTTTTCTCCAGATTTATGTATATTTGCCATCAGTAGAGGGACGTCGTGGCGGCAGGCTGCTAAGAAAAGACCTGTATCGTCGCATTGGTCCCATGTTGATGAGTTACGGGCGTCGTTGGCAGTCTTGTGAGAATCTGAACAAGGATCCTACAGGCGTATGGGTCAATTCGTGGGTCAATCAAGGCAGAAGAGCACATAAGAAATGAGAAATTACATACATCATCAACTGGTCTGATCCCACTGTTGACTGCGTTGACTACGGCTGCATTATGCGGATCTATTTGAGACGGTCGGACGAAAAGATCCGGATATTGGTCCTCTTTGGGTTCATCTTTACTGGCAAGGGCGTTATGTCGATGCTGGAAGTTGCCATCCATGCAGAAGATAACGTCAGGCTCGTCACGAGACTTCTTGATTTCGTTTTTGGCCGGTCCAAAACATCGACCACACCGATCAGCCCAATGATCGGTTTTGGTGAATTCCAGAGATCGGTGCAACAGTCGTCTGGTTAGAACTGTAATGCGGTTATATACATGTGTGGCAGTTGAGAAAGGCTGAGTTAGGTTACGCCGATTGCCTCGATGTCCTCGGGCCAGAAGGGGTACGTTTGACCGGGGATCAAGAAAATTAAGTATGCCTTCAATAAATCCTGATGCGACACATACTGTTGTTTGGTGTAAAAAGTAGTACAGTTGTAATAATCGGATAGAAAAGGCAGTGTGGGGTTTCCGTGGGGTTGATGGGAGGTAACCTTGGTAAACTAGCTGGATTGCTTCAGGGAAGCACCTACAAAATCGTATGGACTTTGAACTCGATCTCCCTGTTGAGACAACTCCTATCAATATCAATTTGACTGTATTGAATGCGAGAAAGACTTCTCACCTAGTATATCTATGATATCGAGTGATCTATGATAGATACAAGCATCCTCACATTGGCAATCAAGGCTACTGTCGTCCAAGTAAGAATCTTTGGTTGTCCAGTTAAGCGTATGGACTTGTGATTCAAGGTACGCTGCAGTGATTTCGTTCTCGATGTCTGACCATTCTTGGCGGATTCTTTCGCGGCGTTTAGCGTACCGCTGTGCTCGATGATGCTCGACAAATTGTTGAATCACACCATTTGGATCCAAGTTGACGGTTTCACCTTCGGGTACCGGCGCATCTTCATCTCCAAAAACCATGATTTCCTCATCGTAGAGGTCGTCGTCATCGGGCTCAAGGTCTGGGTTGGCGTTGGCGTCGTTTTCAGGTTCTTGAACAGGTGAGAAAGCTCCTTGGAGTATCTTTCTTGCTTCTTCAACATCTTTCCGTAGCCTGGTTTCGTGCGCAGGATCCTCCTTTGGAACTCCCTTCCGCTTGCGCTCTTCTGTGACGTTAGACGTATCGGAACATAAAGCTTTGCGACGGCGTGGCATGAGTGTTGTATGATTATTTTGATGAGTAGTTGATTTGATGAAAAAGATGATAGGAATGAATATGTTGGATTCAATGAGAGAGACGAGATTGATCATTCGAATGAACTGAATCGAGGTGTTTCGAAGGATATGATGACTAGGTGATGATATCGAGAGGTGGGATATGACTTGTGTAAAGTGAGCAAGTGAAATATCCGTGGTGGTGTGTAAATGTTGTATCGTGTAAGCAACCCCGCTGAGACTTGGTAAACAGTACCGGGTCGAGGCCATTTGGAAGCTTCAAACAGAGTCTCGAGATAATAGTGAGAACATGTGTATGTAAGTGGTGTGTTGTGTAAGTGGAAGCGAGGGGAAATGAGATGAAGGAAAAACTATCTATGATCAGGTTACATGTCTTCGATAGATACTGTTATCATAGGTAGAATAGAGTCGACAGGGGTGAAAGTTGGCCCGGTTTCAAGAAAACCCAGTTGACCCGGTTGCTTTTTGGCAGTAACCTTGTGTATCGAGTTGACATTTTTTGACAGATCACAGCCAAAAAGTCAACTGGGTCAACCGGGTTTTTACAAACCGGGTCTACTTTGAGAACCCCTAATGCAAAAAAAAAAAAAAAAAAACACGGTGCACACTCAGACCCGAGTGACTCGGTCTTCCTCCCAGTGATTTCTGGACACCTATCCAGAACCATCGGAGGCCGAGGAAATTTACCCCCTGGTGTAACTCATCTGACAAGCTCCGACATCGAGGTCATCTCGTGTTCTCGACGTTCCATAATTACTTATTATGTACTTAATTGCCAATCTTCACCGCCACAAACAAATACATGTAGATTTCCTATGCCAAGTTTCTTGAGCTGTCTTTGCAAAATCAAAAGTTGGAGGAGTCTCCGGCTGTCTCCGGCCATGACATAAAGCATCAAGTGTCCCAGCCATTCGGATGGGTCACACTCATCCGGGATCCCTCACCGCCACAAACAGATAGCTTTCGCATCATGGCAAGTTTCTCAAGCTGTCTTTGTGAAAGCAAAAGCACGGGAGCTGTCACAAGCAGGTAAAGGCCGACGTTCCATAATTGCCAATGCTCACCGCCACAAACAAATAGAGTTCCCGTGGCAAGTTTCTTGAGCTGTCCTTGCGAAAGCAAAAGTTGGAGGAGCGCGTGTATAAAGCAACTGAGCAGTTGGAATGGGTCACACTCATCCCGCTCCTCGTTTACGTTTTCTCGTACTTGATAAATCAATCAATAATACTTTGACTCGTTGATTCTTTTTTATTTTACTTCAACTCAATCGAACCACTCTTTATCATGCATATCTCTGTCGCTTTTCTTTTGGCTACGTTTGCCGGTGAATATTTACTTTCGTGATCACAGCTCTTAAAGTCTTCCGTGCTCATGTTTCCTTTCGTCACGTTTTTTCACTCCAGCTACCGGACGTGCTGCCCCGAGCTTGGCACAGTAAGCAATCGTTTCCCATCGTTCCATCGCCTTGCATGTGCTGATAGTCAGCTTGACTTTTTCCAAAGTTTGGATGCTCGTACGATGATTGCTACTCCAGGACAACATATAGGTAAGTGCCAACTCCATCCTTTGTCAATATATTACAGTAGCCCTCCGCTATCAAGTCCCAAACTTCACGTCTCTAATCCCACTGTTGCTTCCTTCAGATACCAGCGGTTGGGGTCAAAAGAACCCTAACGTGCATACCACCACCGGACAGGATTTGCTCAACAACAGTCCCACCAGCATTGACGATGGTCTCGGGCCGGTGATTCCGGATCAACCCAATCCACCAGTTGTTTCGACTGGCTCTGGTATATCTCGACGTCCCGATGGAACTATCATCGGTAGCCCCACCGGATTTCCGGATCAACCCAATCCACCAGTTGTTTCGACTGGTTCTGGTATATCTCGACGTCCCGATGGAACTATCATTGGTAGCCCCACCGGGTTTCCGGATCGACCTATATTCCTTCCCAACAACGTTGTTCCGACGGGGTTTTCAGATTTTGGAACCTTTTATAATACCTTTCGATACTCCCAACAGAGCTTCTTGAATGTTGTTTCGCAATGGCAGACTCCAGGTTTTTCAATTAACTTGGTCAGGTCACAATTCAGTTTGTGGATCAACCAATTGTTTCAAACCGTCTCACTGTTCCAAGGAGGCTGCGGTATCTGTGATCCACGATACGCTGGACAGGTTTGCAATTTATCATTGGCTCCATTGTAATTCAACTCCTGTCAATGCATGTTTGATGCTCACCCACGTTCCTTCATTTGCAGTTCCAAGCACTGGCCACCAACCTGCTACGCGACATCCAATACGCCTTACAAATCATCCGATTCCAGTATGGCAGTCTTTGGGGCCAGTTTTCGAGTAAGCCGATTAGATGATTGTTCAATGCATGTCTCGTTAGCCTCCACTCATCATTTCTCTCGTAGATGAATTCCAACTTCTGCGCAACATCATCCGAGTGATCTTCGGCCTCGCTGGAACCTTCGGTATCAACCTCAACTCCTGGTTCAATACTATCAACTTGAATGCCGGTTTATTCCAGTCCATTAATATCCAAATTCCCAGATTTATCAGTGCTTCTCCCAGGGTGTTACTCAATGTTAATCAACAATTCTAGAGAGTCGTGAAATAGGCACTCTCTTTTTTCCTTGCGACCTTTTAATGTTATCTTGTCGCGTGATCTTTGAACGGCTTCGTGTTTTCCTGATTCATTTCCTCTTTCATTCGTTCACGCTCTAATATGGCATTATTCTATCTTAATGAGTAATGCATTATACCTGCTACCAACTATCTACCTTTGCGATCAGTGACGAATTTGAGAGTCCCGTCTTTTCCAAACCCAGAGCCGCATTACCTCGCTGTAGCGGCATCCAGCCTCTTACCCTCAGTACTTCAGATCCCAGGTGGTGTTTGCGTGCTCTGCATGAGACCTGTACCTTCCATGTCGTCACACAGCAGGTTTACTTCTCCGCCCTCACATAGCTCTCTCCACCGCAAGCGTTCGAGACGTGGAAGTCCAACCGAGAAGCTTGCAAAGCCCTAACATGAACGTTGCCCTGTTCAGCAACTCTGATTTTTCCTGTCCAGATCTTTTATCGATCTCAGTCCTCCTCTGTTGATACACAAGCCTAGAAGCATATTTTCTAAGCTTTCTTCGGCTACCAGCTCAGAGACTGAGTGTAAATTAAATGCCAGGTACTTATTTATGCGATTTTGTATCATCTTATTTAAGGAAGCTCTCAATGCCTGCAATCCTTCCATCTTGTTCCCGCGTTTTTCGCGTGAACCCTCCCGTTTCCCAAGTGGGCTTGAAACAAATATGTAGCAATTATCTCACTTTTTCACGCATATTTTGTCCACTTAAATCGTAATCTTTGTCTACATAGGAACCTTCTGTTTGATAGACAAACCTTTGTTCAATGCGAACATGTGCTTCTCGTCAGCTTAACAACTTCTTCATCCAGCTTTGCGATACATCCATCGTCATCGAAGTACTCGTGTTGAAAAGAGGCAAGTACTGGATCACATTTTGAGAAAGACCTTATGCCAAAAAACATGTTGGATCCTGCACACTTGCCTTGACCGTGGTGACAGCCCTTCCATAAAAGCGAGACTTCGATCTTTTCAAGTAAGTCTTCCAAACTGCCGTAGGAAACGTGCTTTGATTATGCGAGGTCAGTCATCACTTCATATCTCTGTCTGACCAGGCCTGACCCATCTCATAAGAGAGATGTGATCTGCATTGAGGTGTTCACAACTTCAATGAATCTCTCACAGTCGAAATGGCCTTTGACCCAACTCATGGGTCTTTATACATACTTGATCAAGCTCTACACACTCCTCCATTGAAATCTCCTCGTTTCTGTTGGGCTTAAAATGTTAGTCAATAGGAGTGTACATTGTCATTTGACCGTTAATGCCTCCGATGATACGGGTGTAGCAAGTGATAATCTTGATCCAGTCATCCAGTTGCTACATAGTTATATCAATCAAACACTATCCTTACAGATTCTCTCTGTGGAATCTTTCAGTCACCCAAGCGAGAACAATCTCTAATGATCGTGAATCGACCAAGTCCCTTCGAAAGTCCGCTCAGTTGAGCTTAGGAACTGGGGGCCTTCCACAGATAATTATTTCTACAAAGAGTGGTATGGTCCTCTGATATGTCTGAAGCTACAATATATGACTATTTTGACGATTGAGCATTGAGAATGGAGGAAAGTGGAGTGAAGTGGGATCAGGTGGGATAGGGTGGGATCCCTTGAACACCCCGCATACATACAGCCTAAGTTTTCTTTACACGTACACACAGCAGGTCTGGTCAACCACACCCAACACAACACCAAATCAGTCTGTTTGCCATCATCAACTTCACCGATCAAGTTCTCAATCAAAGACAACAACAATAGTCAGTCAAATCAAACATGTCACCTCAACCAGAAGAGGACTTGAACCCTCCCATCTCACCGACTACAGAAAGAAAACAAGTTCGTAGAAGGAAGAAACTTCATCCAAGGGATCGAGCCGATCATAACGCGTCTCATGAGCAAGGTGCTTCAAGCTTCAATCCGAGCTCATCACCTCATTCTCCTGACGATCAACCTACATCTATCCCACTTCCTTCAAACATCTCATTACCAATCACTATCGTTCATCTCTTCGTTCCTCATTCACTGTCTCATTTATCTCCGACCGAGGCTACAACATCTACGATCACTTTTTCGCATAAATCTCAATCTAATTCCGAAGTCTTGAAGACTACTCCACTCTTTAGCTATCTGGAAGGAACTGTAGACCCGTCAAACTCTCTGGCGCGTTCGGATTCAAATTCTAGTCTGGGTACACCCTCAAAGGGCAAAAATCGAGCTCTTGAGAGCAATCCACGCGTCTCTGACTCTTTCGATCAGGACTCAGGCCCTGCTCTATCAATCTACGAGAGCCCGGTAAAGGGAGAGCTGGTGAAATGGTGTATCACTGAAGGCATGGTACTGGAGCCAGAGGCCGGATGGCACACTAAACCTCTACTGTTGATCAAGGAGCCGTGTACACATGCAGTTCAATGGCAAGGGCAATGTGCTATCTGTGGTCGTGATCTGACGATGTGAGTCCAACTTTCGATTGACTTCACCCTATGAATATCAGTTGTCAAATCGTAACTGCTCTCAACCGAACGTATTCTGTTTGTTACGTGTCTTCGCTAGTAACAATGCTTCTAACCAGTCCTCGTTATATGTTCTTCAATGCCCTTCAGTTCGGATTACACCGGGATTTCAGAAACCTCAAGAGCTAGTATTCCAATGTCACATGGACCTTCTACTTTAACCGTATCTATCTCCGAAGCTCGGAGGCTTGAATCTGAAACACGAAGTCGTTTACTGAAGGATACTAAACTATCATTGATTGTCGATCTCGATCAAACCATCGTTCATGCCACTGTTGATCCTACAGTAGGTGAATGGATGTCAGATCCAAAGAACCCGAATTGGAGCGCCTTACAAGGTGTTGGAAGATTTCAACTTAACGATGGACCTAATCTAGGAAATGATGGGTGCTACTATTATCTCAAAATGCGGTACGCGGTCCATGTTCTTGAGTCTTGAAATTTATTGCTTTTACTCATCATGTCTATCTTGTTTTAACCTTTCAGACCTGGTTTGTCCGAGTTCTTACGCACTCTGGCTGAGAAATATGAAATGCACGTATATACTATGGGAACGAGGGCATATGCGGATGCCGTTTGTCGTATCATTGATCCCACAAGTGAACTGTTTGGCAGTAGGGTACTAAGTCGAGATGAAAGTGGAAGTGAGTAGTCGTGTTTAATTGGCATCCAACTCAACATTCCATCTGACTCTTTTGCATCATTGAATGAAAGGTATGACGCAAAAATCTCTGACGAGACTTTTTCCTGTCGATACCAGTATGGTAGTCATCATCGATGATCGGGGTGATGTCTGGGAATACAGCCCTAATCTAGTATCGGTCGTACCATGTAAATCAGTCTACTAGTCTGCGTTGGATTTGGCTGCATTACTGACTATGTTTACATTCCTTTAGACAACTTCTTTATAGGAATCGGTGACATCAATGGAGCTTTCTTGCCTCCAGCTCGTCAACTTCCGTCATCATCCCTAGACACCACTAGCACTGACTCGACCCAAGCCTCTAAGCCTGATGCTAGTATTGTATCTACACCTCAGATGACTCTTACAGATCCTTCTGGGACATCTGATACAATTCTCACCTCAAGCGAGACTGAAACACCTCGATCTACAACTCCGACGTTTTCCTCTTCTGCTGATGTCAATTCAATTCAAGTCTCTGAGACCTCTATACCCACAACTAAGCCTGCGGTCACCGCTCCTACTCCGTCAGGATCAGGAGCCAGCACAGAAGCTTCAGATGCTCAATCAAAGCTACTAGCTGATCAAGTTTTAGGACGTCCTCTCAAGCAGAAACAAATCGAGTTAGAAGAATCTCATCGTGGCCAGAATCAAAAATCTGATCAGACTGTTCGAAGTAGTGTCAGTAGCAATGAGAGTGTAGTAGGCGATCCTTCTCAAAACTCGTCTGTTACTCCAAAAACCATACATGATCCAGGAGTAGTATCGGAGCAAAAAGATGAACAAGATCAACCACAAGCTGAAAAACATACTGGTAAACAGAAGATTGGAATTTTAACTACATGAGCGTATCACATGAATTGATCTCTTGTTTGCATGTACAGATTCGAGACCCGAGAGTCAGGGTACGACTGATGTCAATAACGCGGAAACAATTGGTCAAGAGGATTGCTCGGCAATGGGAAGAGCTGTGTTGGTAGATCAGGATACCGAATTGAATAGATTAGGATTAGTAAGTTCATAACCAACTAAAATCTTGAGCCTAGAACTGACTGTTCGCGATTTTATAGATTCTTGAAGATGTACATACAGGTTTTTATTCTCAGGATGTGATCGAACAAGCTGATATTCGAGTTGAGTGTCTTGCTTTTTCTTACATACACTCTTGATCACCGAACATGCCAGCTTACACGAAACCTTGGCCTCGGCCTCTTTTGGGAACTGTATAGGACGTGATATCTGCTTTGAAACAAGATGTTTTACAAGGTGTTCATTTGGCTTTCTCTAGTGTTTGGCCAATGGATGCGATTCCAGACCAGTTGAGTACTTTTTCATACTTTTATCAGTCAAACCTGCGAACCAGATTGTTTTGTCGAAAACTAATTTATCCTCTCACGATTTAATCCCTGTCTTCGTACTGGAAACTGTCCCAAAATTAGGCAAGACGCTTGGAAGCTTGCTGAACAGTTTGGTGCACAGTGTTATACTAGACTCACGCCACGCGTCACTCATCTTGTGGCTGCCAAGGCAAGTTCTGCAATCGATTCATCACTAATAAACGAGAATAGCTAATAGGCAAATATGATTTTGAATTTACAGCTTGGAACTTCTAAAGTCAATATAGCTCTAACCCGTCGAAAGGTTTCAGTTGTGAAACCTAAGTGGTTATATGATGCAGTGACTTTATGGCGACATCCAAATGAAGAAGAATATTTATGGAAAAGACCAGAAGGAGAAGAATGTGGACCAGAGTTAGAAATTGAAGATGATAATGATGGATGGGGAGCAGAAATGAAAGAGTTCGATTGGAAAGATGCAGCAGATGAAGTGATGGCTGCAATGGAAGAATCATCAGAAGAAGATGAAGTGGTGAAAAGAGGTAGAAGAGATGAAGAAGGAGATTCACCACTTTCGAAACGACAAAGGTTAGCTAGATCAAGGTCCTCGAAATTAAGGGAGGTGGTGGTTGGAGTTGAAGAAGAAGAAGATCAAGATCAAGATCAAGATCAAGAGGAGAGGAGAGAGGACAGGGAAGGTGGATCGATTGAATTAAGCCCGGAAGAAGATGATTTTCTGTCTGCTCTTGCGGCTGAAGTTGAAGGGGAGATGGATGATCTAGGCGATTTGACATGATCAAGAATCAAATGAACAAAGATCAAGCAATCATCCAACCATCAGTAACTTGGATGAATAAAATTGGAATGTTCTATATGTGGGAGTTTGTCTTTTTTCATTGAAGGTTTTGTTTTTTGAGAGTGTGAGGAAGGTGACAAATAATTGTCGATTTTACCTTTTGAAGTGGATGGTTGGAATATTTTGAATTTTGATTGAAATTGTAATGAATGTATGCTTGCTTTGATTAGGATCTATGAACCTTGGATTTTTTTGACGAGTTGAAGATCTGAATACAGAGAAGAAAAAGATGAATGATTTGGCTTCTTTGTTGATTCTTGAACTTTTGACATGAAACTTTACGTCTCTGAGGATTAAGATTGTTTTGGTCTTTTTCAGCAATTTATATTTTCTTGACTTTGACTCCATTCTAATTGTTATCTTTTTCATCCTCACATTTCTTTCTTTCATCATCTCTGTTGTTTACCAAATGTCAATCGACTTCAAGCTCATGTCCACAATCATCATTATCTTCAGTTGGAATACAATTATCACACTTGGAGAAACTGGAATGGCAAGTAGGAAATTCATATGGGAGGTTCTATCAAGGTGATATGTGAATGTGTCTTTGAGACAGATGATATCAGGTTAGTAAAAGGCCTACAAGGTACTGGACATATTCAAGTTCTAGAAAACTGATGATATCAATTGGTAACAAGTCACTAGAATTGTGGTCAAATTATGAAGTTTTGCCTTGTTTTGCATCTTTGAAATCCATTTCAAGACTTCGTATCTTCCCTTCTTGTTTCAATCTTCTTGCCAAGGTTGAAATATGATGGAAAAACATTAACCTCTAGGTAGCAAGCCCGCGCATACCAAGTATGTAAATAGGTTGAGATAGGAGGATTGAATTGATTTCATCAAAATGGACAAATGAAAATCAAAATGATGAAATGGAACTGGATGAAATTAGTGACAAAGTGAGATATGAACATGAAATCGAATAACTTGAGGACTGTTTTGAAGAAACCCTAATTGAAGCAGGAAATAAGAATTAATGGATAAAAGAAGGCTTTTTTTGTGTATAAACTTGCTTTCTTTCTTTGGAAAGGGTAAACGAAGACATTGGGATTTGGTCCTGATCAATGAAATTTCATTGAAAGGGTTTCCTTGAAGAAGTTGTGTGTATGATGAAGTTGATGTTACAAAGATTCTTCTCGTATGGTTCTTGGCAATGGAGTATCAAAATGTCCCTCTTGCCTGGCCGCATCAATAAGCTTACCTAAGCCCCTCTTCCGACGCGGCCGGGCCACGTCCGCTCTCGAAAAAGTTAAGCTTGAGGAAACAACGAGCTAATTCATGAACTCGTGCCAATCTGACACGCTCGTCATGTTCGCCTGAAGCTGCGCTTGTGCCGTGGTTGCGTCTACAGAAAGGCTTTGGAGTTGTTCAGCTGGGCTGACAAAAGACAACGAAATTGAAGACATTGAAGAAATAGTGTAATCAGTATGCGTAACTGGAGAGGCAAAGTCATGATCACCCCGATGGGCGTGGTCAAACCTTTCAGCTAGGATTGTCATGTTTTGGTCGCGGCTGAAGTCTCGAGCTATAAAACCAAAGGCTTTCTTCACCATTCTCTGATTCCTCATCCGTTCATATCACCAGTTCATACCAGTCACCCTCCGATCTTCTTATCCCTGCAAATAAATTGTACAAATCTCATTATCTTTGTTTTTAGTTTGTTTTTATATCAATCAATTATCATTTACTCTTATCTTTAGTTGAGCCTTCGTCACCTTCGCCAAATAATACCTCCTTTAACTCATACATATCAATATGCGTATCAATTACGGTTTTGTTGCCACCTCCGTCGCCCTTTTGTTTGTCCTCGATTCCAGTGTCACAAACTCTGTCTCTGCATCTTCCGGTGCCGAAGTTTCAAGGTTTGTCAGGTAAGTTTTCATCTTCTTTTCAAGCTCCGAAGTGGTCTTTTTAAATGGGTGCTTTTACATTCATAGAACACTTGTTCGTCGATCTTTAAACGCTGGCGGTGCCAATGACGATTCTACTCAGGGTCAATCAGGGTAAGGCTTCTCCAACTCTCCTCATGCTCTGACTTGGACAAAAAACTAATCGATACCTTGTAGTCCTTCTCGTCAATCGGGCGTTCCTCAATTAGGACTCTCTCCTGCTATGATGCAACGAGTCTCAGCTGGTCTTGTCAGCTCAATTGCCAAATTTTCAGCTGACATGGAGGCAGGAGTCGAATTTCCAACTCAAGAAGAAATGACAAAAGCAGTCGATGAAGCACTTGAAACTGCAGATGACAGATATTTTTTAAAAATGGCCCAAGCTATCAAGAACTCTATTGACGCTCTTGCTGATCGTAAACTTGCTGAAGGTGAAACCGGTGAGAGTCGGTAAGTCATCATTTCGTCCCCCAAAATCTCGTGTATCATTCGTCTAATAATTCTTCTGATCTTACTTAGCGCGTCAAAGGCTCCTAAATCCGCCTTGAACAAGCTAACTTTTCCAAGATCTTCTCAACAAATTGCAACTGCCTTATTAGAAACTATTCACATGTTCTGTGAACAAAGAGCTGCCGGTGGTCGATTACCAAATGCATCTGAAGTGAATCGAGCATTAACTCCAGCTTTACAAGACATCGACTTTGTCAATTTCAACAAAGTCAATGTTAAGAAAGGTGCAGAGGCTGTCAAGTTTGGTTTAGATCATATGGGTACTAACAAAAACTCCGAAGTTCAAGGACTTCCTATCCCTACCATGGCTATTCCTATTTCAACTCAGAAATCCGAAGTTCAAGCTTGATCCAAAAGTTTCTATTTATTCAATTGTTTGATCTCACAGTTGATTATTTACCATCAGGGCAGGTACCGCTCATCTATGTGAAGTGATATATTTCTTTCTTCTTTGTCATTATATTTCAATTTTCACTTGTATCCGATAATGAAACAAACTTTATCATTTTATGTCATCTCTTTGCTTGTAAAAACTTTCAACTCCGAAGAGACCAATTTTCTTACTTTCAATTAGAACCTATTCTTGTTACTCAAAAGGACATTTTCTTACCAACCGCGAGAAATACATTTTCATTGTTTTCCAAAAGTTTTTATAAAGGAAGCCAACCAATTCGTCAGATTCCACTCATTATAGACCAGTGAAATCATTGAGAACAATACAAGCATCACCAATTCAACTAAGCAGGGGGTGTACATAAGTCTTGCTGAGGGAATTGTGTGCCCCATGAATCTAACACACATTGTCTACTTCAGCTCGTGTCTGAGCAATTTACTCCTCATGATTTCTCCGAACATAAATCTTTACCATCTCACCACAAAGGATTTTTGCAATGTCAAATTTATCTCAACTCAATGTCGAACCTCGAACCAACACCTGAACCGCACCGCTGCGATCCGCTTTTCCGGCCAATTTGTGTAACGGTACATCAACCCGCCACAGACACCATCCGCTCTCGCTCCGCTTAGTTTTAAGACCCACTACAGAACTAAGGTAGCGCCGCGGGTTCAAGAGGCGCTCGCGCTCCGCTCACGTTTTTTTAGTGTCATCAGAGCGGCCAGGGTGGTACTATTCACAATTTTTTTTTTATTAAATATGCACAAAGAAAGTTATACATACACGAAGAGCGAGGTAGAAGTAGAAAACACAAACAGGCACCATTTTTCTTGCCAGAAACAGGAACACAGAACAGAAACATATTAAGCAAAAGAAACAAAGGTTACAAAAGCACGAAACTTTTCAAACGAGTGTAGAAGATGACACACAATCAAAGGAAAGAAAAAGAGAAAAAAGAGAACCAGTAAAGAAAAGAAATAGGAGACTTGAGGTAAACTGAGCACGCCCAACATCTAGCCAAGCAGAAGAAGCCAGAATAAAACAGTGACAAAAAATAGAGAATTGATTGAGAAAAACCTATAAGAGACATAAATGATGTAACAGTCTAATCCACCTTCTTTTTCTTGGTCATATTGGCTGCAAAGGAGGACACATAAGCAATTGCATCAGCAAATCGGCCCAATACAGGAATGTGTGAATGTAGCCATTGTCTATATCCAACAGCGCGTTGGATAGTCCTGGCTTTCAAAGAGCCACGTGCGGGAATTGCAATGTCCGCTGCAGAGGAGAACGTGCGTTCAACACAGCACGAGGTAGCCGAGATTGAAAGGTAATCTCGGGCAATTGTGGCCAGAACAGGGAATTGAGCGGAATTTTCCTAACAAAATGCAACTTTTGATCAGTTTCATTTGCTGAGCTTGAAACTTGAAAAAAATCTCACCTTCCACCACGTGAGTTCACATTGGCCAGGCGTAATCGGCACAGTGCCTTGGAGATAGATTTCGAGCTCGGATGATTGGATGGAATTGGAGGATCGAAAAGTAGCCGACGAGGTGAATATGTCGAAGTGATCAAAAGGGTTACTAGATGTTGTTGGAATGGGAGGAGGAGTCAAAGGAGGAGTTACTGGCCAAGCAGCCAAGGATCTTTGAAACAAATTTTCCATAAGATCTTGAGCCCTCTCGGAATGTTCGCGATAGTGAAGGTCAAAGAAACGAAGCCGATACTTGGGGTTCATGATGGTAGCCAGTACAATCACGTCGGACATAGCAGCTTCTTCTCGATAGACAGCCAGTTTGCCCAGCATCGTATCAATCATGGTGATCAAGGTGGGGAAGTTGGAAGCATCACGCAACTGGCTAAGCACCTCGGTCACACGCAGGTACTCGGCCAGGAGGACGGAACCCGAAGCAAAGTCTCCCTCCATTCTCTTGGTGGAGAAGTGGAATACCTGAAATTGTAAATTAAGTAGAGTTAGTTTAATTATGTTTGATGGAGATAGCAGATATCAAAAAAAGGAAACTTACTTTCAAAACCTTGCATAGCTCCTCCATTGTCATCATTGCCCCTTGATAATACCTTGTCTTTCGATCAGCGATGAGGATGGAATCAATCACCTATAAAATGAAATTGTAAGTTGAGCTGATAGATACAAAAAAAAAGTGACTTACATCTCGAGCAGAAACCAAGTTGGAATACATTGCTAAGTCAATGTTCCAGCGTACTCCCCATCCAGCAATAGGAGCTGGACCTTCATAACCCATTTGAGCGGCTCGAGCAGCAAATTCGCCCCGTCCAGCATTACTTCGGGTTAGGAGGGCATTGATGTTCTTGAGCTGATGTATAGGTTGTTTTAAGTCAGCATACACCAAATTGGAAAACGGTTGACCAAAGTAAAAAATGGAGAGAGACGCACCTTGATAGCTCCCTGAACCACCAAGCAACTTTGAGAAGGGACATAATTGTAACCAGGACCGTCTTCGACATTGGAGGTGGTCTCATCATGAGCCTCTGATGAACGTGGGGCGAAGATATCGTCATCTGAGTCGTCTGAGTCACATAGAACCTCGGTCATGTCGTCGTTGAGTACAATTGAGGGGATTGGGATGGAGGTGTTAGGAGGAGTTGTTGGTTTTATATGGCCAGCAGCCAAACCTAAAGAATTCAAGCCATGCTTTACAACCAGTCCGAGCTTATGGGCAAAGCATCGGACGTGATTCTTGGCCAAATCCCATTGGACCTTCTCTTCAGACTGTAAGAACAATTCTTCCATCTCTTGAGCCATGGTGTTGTTGTTGGACCCAGAGTCTGTCGTTTGAGCTATCATGTAAACAATTCAAAATCAAATTAGTTATATGTAAGGATGATAAGCTGAATAAAAGAAAATACATATCTTGGTATGGAGCTTGTGTGCAATCAAGTATCGGGCCACCGGTCTAGCAAGTAGAAAACCCATCTTGTTTCACGCTACCAACTTGAGAGTGAGGTGAATTGAGCGGTACTTCCAATCATCGTCGATGAAGTTCGCCGAGACTCCAATGAAGGCGTAACGATTACCCCTCGTAGTCCAAACATCGTGGACAAGGGAAAACTTTCCTGAGTTATTCTGAAAACAAAAGGAAATTCAGATAAAGATTCAACCGATTTAAGAAAGTGAAAAGTAATAAAGACTTACGGCTACTAAGTCAATCGCCGCCGAGCTTAAGTGAACATAGAGCTCCTTTGAAATCCCAGCAGCCCATGTTGGGATCCTCAAGTCAGCTCGCCTATTGGCTAGCTTGAAAGCCGCGCGAAGAGGACAGTCATAGAAGCGATTAAATGGGAGAGCATGCCATAGAATCCAGATGACTAGAACTATGTTGCATAGTTAGTCCGGATTGAATCGCACGAGCTCGTTGGGGACACGCAGCTCTACCTTTAGCTCCGTCTCGATGAGCATACAAGTTGTAGTGGCTACGAGCTCCTCGAATAAAAGTCCCCTTACACCAGCGGCACTTGAAGCTTTGGGGGTCATTCCCAGACTTCAAACACATGTTGTGGTATCATGGTCAGAGCAGAAACAAAAAAAAGAGATTAACCAGGGAAATAAAACCAAAGAAATCATGTGAATCAAAATAGAAACAACTATCTTACCTCGCCTTTGACGTGAGTCGGGGGAAAGTAGAACTCCAGCAACTTGCCAACTCGTTCCAGTTGAGCACGTCGGACACCAGGTGTTTCAACAATTTCAATCTCAGACTCTTGATCAACATCAATCACTTCGGGAACAACAGCCTAAATCCATCAAAATGAAGCATTAGTAGGAGCATTTGACCTTTCAATAATGTCGAAGTGAAAAACTTACCTCAAGTTGGCCTTTTTTAGTTTTCTTGGACGGGCGTCGAGACAAGCCAGCTGAAGCTCCAGAGCCACGAGGCTCGCCCCGTCTTTTGACAACGTGAACCCTGGCCTTGGACTTCTGAGCCGTCTTCTTGGTTTTGGGGTTTGAAGGACCTTCATTGCTAACCACTTCAACACTTCCGATACTTCCGATGCCATCTGTGGTGTCGGATTCATTGTCACTGATCTTGTAAACACTTGGTTTGTCTTCAGACGCAACCAGTTCACGAATAGGAGACGGCCGAAGAGCAGATACACGCAGATCAGGAGACTGAGCGACAAATCCAGGTCTAGGGTGTGTGGGAGTTCTCGGACGAAGAGTGGGACCAGTAGTAGATGGAGCGATAGCAGAAGTTGGGGGTAACATGATGTTTGGTGATTGGAGAGTGGGAAAATAAAAGGAATTGATTGGCTAAGTTTTAACAGAGGATTCGAATCAGCAGGATTTTCAATGGTCAGAAAATGTGCAAGTGAGAGGGTACAAAAAAGTAAAACACTCACTTTATATATACTATCATGGACACAAATTTCAATCATCATCATGGGGTAAGCCATGACCCCAAATTTGAGAAGGCCAACCCCTACGTGATGAGGATAGGTCAAGAAGGTGAACTAGTTGAGTTATCGAATTTGAATCTAAGATTAATATGACAATGAGGTGGGATATCTTCAGCTTCAGCCAAGGCAGGAGAGAAGATGATGGAAGACTTGAAGAGATCGAACTCACTTATAAGGCTGGTGATGGGCGTTTGGTTTTGAAGTGAAGGCGAGATCGAGAGAGTGGTGCGCAGAAAGGATGGTGGAGGTGGTGGTTCCTTTCAGGTCTGATATCTGATATCGGACGATATCCTGAAAGGAATCGGCCTATGTCAAAGGAAGTGACATATGCCGATTTAACCCGCTACATGCAAGATGTGACAGCATGCAGCGCTGCGGTATTTCCTACCGCCCCACTATGTCCGCGCTCCCCTACATTGAAAAAAAAATGGGGAGAGCGCAGGCGGGGCGGGGATACCCGCTACACGGGTTTTCCCGAAGCGCGGGCGGGGCGACCCGCTCCTCTTGCGCTCCCCTTCCGCCTTTTTGCGGCAGGACGCTTCAGGTGTTGCTCGAACTGGATGACTCCCAGTTGAAGTCGTTTCTATCACCATGAAATGCTTGGTTACTCAATAACTTATCTAATATCCGTTGATTTTGAGCACTGCTTCCAACCCTCTACTTTCTGGATCATTCATTGGGATACACCGCGGGGCGGCTTTCACCGTTTGTCACGTCAGAATGACCTTTTCTGGGAACACTTCGGGTTTGTGTATAGGAACAGGTGAGTGATACACGAATGTGGTTCCACGTTGTAGAACTTATAACCCAACAAGGGTTATACAGAGCTGGAAGAGGATAATCTACTAATATAATGACTAGTAGAAGTTGTCTAAGGACTGCTCTTCTAAAACAACACAATCAGAAAGAGCTCTGTTGTATTGAGTACTGATAAGGCACCAGAGAAATGTATTTTCACACGTATTTTAACTTCAAAAGCACACTTTGTATTACTATCAACACTGCTATAGTGTTATTCCCAATTGATAACTAAAGAAAATAAGCAATATATGATTGATATTATTCCCAATAAGTCTTTATGACTATAATACTAAAGTAAATTTCTCTTTATAGCTGTAATAAAGGGCGTATTTAAGTGACCAGGTACTATTAAAATAAGTTTATGATGATAAACAAAATAATAATGGCGTAAATGATAAAGAAAAAAAGAGGAACAACAGTCCCAAAACCCTCTCAAAGTATATATAACAATGTACTAGAACTTTTACAATGGTCAACAACCTCAAAACCAATCAAATCCGCCCAAAATTCCCTAAAAACCCTATGATGACGCAATGTAATGATTTTGTTACTAATAAATGATGTAATTTTCACAGATAAAAGTGATCAATGACGCAATAATATGATGTACAGCACTTCTTATGATGAATACAGGTGATTACTTTCTTGTAAACTAGCTGAAAACCAATTTTTGAGATTACGAATTTTTTCAAATGTGCTCCAATTTTTGATTACTAAAGTGCATCTTGTAGCCCACGTGTTACTGATCATTTCTGACACCTACATGACCTACTTCTGATGAGTGATGAGTAAGATATTGAGTTGTGAAGTTAAGGTTTTGAGCATTACATGTTGACTTGTGACTGTAAATTCGAGATTCACACCAATTCTTTATTTGCCTTATAACTTTTTACACACACCTCCGTTACTAATGATTTAAAGTTTGTACATTATGTAATCCACTCTTCTGCGTTGAATGAGCTATCTACCAACTTATTCTGACGTCATTTGACATATGTAATTAGCTGAAAACCTCCATTTTCCACGAATTTCACCCATTTTCTTCACTTTTCACAGCTGCCACCCTCTTTTTCTTGCTCATGTAATATGACATCATCATCTATAACCTTAAAAATCCCGGAAAATCCTCTTGGCAACCTTAAATTCCATCACTACCACTATTACACAACCAAACTACACGTGTACCTCTTGTTTACCAACTTCGAAAAAGTACCTTTTCCCTAATAACTTTTGTTTCTACTTATCAACCTTGAAGATTAAAATTCTCATAGTATAATATAATGTTGTTCTTTCATATCCTAACCTCATAATACCCATAACTTTATGTTTACTAACCTAAAAACCATTTTCCAACCTTTGTACCTATATTTTCGAATTTTTCTTATGTTTTTCTTTCTTTCTTTTTGTAATAAGTTTGTAAGTAAACTATAATGATCTTATGTATAATGTGAAATAAAAATGATGTCATGTTGACCTAATGACCAATACATAAGCCTACAAGAGCTTCAATTGATCAAAAACCTCCATTTCGAATTTTCTTTCCTGATGAAACCTGCTAATAAACTGGTAAACTGGTAATTGTGAATTTTTTAATTGATCCCATAAATTGATCACCACAACGTGAGTCTCATGTACTTTGTAATGTAGCCCTAACGTAGCGAGAGATCCCAACATAAGTGATGTGCCAGCTGTGTAAATATGGTGGCCACATAAACAAGCCACTATGCTCACCACACCACCACACGTTCTCTGTTTTGGATGAGCACCATCCAAGGAACAGTAAGCGGTGAACGGGTGGTTCCTTTTGTAGATTTGAAGGATTTTCACCAGTGGAAAGTGTTCTATGTCATTGTTACAATTTTCAACAGCTCCAATTTCCACTTGCCCTTTACAAATGAAACTCACGACAACCCCCGCAATCACCAAACTCCCTCCAACTTCAGGCATACCCAATTCCAACACTGCTTTCACTATCTGGCTGCTTCTCACATAAACTAAGTCTCTTTCCGTTACTGCTTTTGCCATCATCATTGCTCTGAGCTCACCTTTGATTGGATATCTTGATATACTTACCATATTTCTTGCATGTCAGTTCATATGGATTAATATCTTATAGTAAGTATTTTATTTTATCATTGTGACCTCTCTTGAGAGAACCGCAAGGCACGCAGTGGTTCTTAAGCCCACGGTGACTTAGCGGAGGTGAAGGCGTGCCCGTCACGCGCACGGGCACGGGCAAGGGCGTCTACCAAGTGAGAATTCTGGAACCGGAAACCAGAATTCACAACTTGAAGCTCTTTCACCTCGCAAGGCAACCCATAGGCTCACTCATAGACCTCAATTCGATACCTTTCCACATTCTCTTTCTGGAATCTTTCGAATCTTAGTTTTCAAAATAGTGATCATTACAATGGACGCCAGAATCGCTCAAGCAGAAGCTCGACTAACGAGGTCTACGTCATTGGCGACAGGTGTCGAACCAGGACCAAGTCTAGAACAACCGAAGAGAGTGTACAAGAGGAAAGAACGAGACGTGGACATACTAGAAGAGGAAGATGACGAAGAAGAAGAGTTGCTAATTACCGGCGGTAACATTGATGGTGAAGAGATACCACCGGAAGTACTAAATGGCCCACGAAGAAGAGGTTCATCGGATACCGAGAGAGACGGCGATTGGGTACCACCAACCCCAAAGAATAAGGGCAAGGGCAAACGACCCCACACCCCGTCGACAGATGACCTAGATGGAGAAGACATTTCGTCATTAGGTTAGTTTTTCTTAAGATTCATCTTTAAGCTCATCAGATGTTTCTCTATCTCTCTAGTTATCAATCTCCCACTCCACGTACCATTCCTTGATATAAACCGCGGAGTAATCCACCATGCACGCAACAAACAATGTTAGCGGAAGAAGGCCGAGGTAAACCCTTGTGTTGCCTTGGACGTAAGCGCATTATGAAATGGCTTGTCCCGAACCCTGATCCTAGGCTACCCAGTTGGGAGCGAGAATGGAGGGAAGAGCCACCCTAGCTTAGAACAAGGAGAGGCGTGTTCATGCTCAATGTGGAGATGAAGCCTTTGCGGAGTACGAATCAGCAACCGTGAAAGACAAGAAGTTAAACAGAAGAACTTACATCCCGATCTTACTTATCCTCCAAAATAAATTTTGTACAGCTGAAGGCGACAGAGCCATCATTATGCAAGCGCAAATCGAAGAACTGTACTCGAGCAACAACGCGGAAGACAGGGCAGCGGGCGCGAGCTTGTTAGCAGAGTTCCTGAGATCGTTTACGCAAGCGTCAGAGGTCGGCTCAGCCAGCGTGAACCGCCGCACAATGTCTCCAGGTCCAAGCCGCCTCCCGGATCGAAACCTGGAAAGTAGACGCATCATACCTTTACCGAAGCGTCCATCACAGCGCCAGCAAGTCGCGCAAAGCGAGGGAAGACTGCTAGCACCTCCGACCCCGACGCAACCTTTGCAACAACAACAACTGAACAAACGCCTGCTGGCTCCGCCAACACCACCACAACCGGTACGACAGCCAAGTCGCAGAGTAGCCGAAGTGAATCAAGAGGCAGCACATACTCGAGAAGACACTTCTAACAGAGGTAGAAATGGAAGAGACAACTCGAGAGGTCGACGGGACGATCCGAGCCCAAGAGGACGCTCTAGGAACGCGGACGGCAGGCGTCATAAAGGACGGAATCCTAGAGGCGACCCTTCACCAGACTCCTCGCCATCAAGAGGCAGCGGATCGCCAGACTCGCATCGTCGCCAATCGCCTCATAGAAGAGGAAGATCCCTAGAACGGAGACGACGTTCACCAAGCCGAAGGAGAAGAGAAGAGGTCCATAGACAGGTGTTACCACCGAGACCTGAGAGAAGGTCACCAGCCCCATATCGGTTGATCGAAGAAGAGTTAACAGAGTTGTCATCAGCAGAGGGTGAACGGAGGAGAGGAACGTCTATACCACGGCCCAACACCAACCTGACTCGAAATCAACCTGGAACACAAAACCAAGCCAACACAAACGTTAGGATCAACTCGCTAGAGGAAGAAGAGTTAGAAAAGACGCTTTTAGAGTCAGGGAAGGGAAGAATGGTGCTGTTGAATGGAGATGTGATTGAAGACGGACGAAGGATTTTGCAAGATGACTCGGTGCAGATGACCAAAGGACTCACCCAGCTATCACCAACGCTCCAAACGTACTTAAGGACTTTCAAAGCGTACATTTTGCTTGCCGTTTTCGATAAACTCTTTCTAATCCAAGACCATCAGGCGTGGAGTACAAGGAAAGCCTTGTCAGAGTCAAAGATCTTAGAAGGTGGCGCAGGAGTGAAGATCTACAGCGGCGAACCACCGATGGATGAACTCACGATGCAGTTTGAACAATGGTTGGATGGAATCTCACTATTCATTAAATACGTGAGACAAGAAGGGTGGGAAACCCAAGCTGAACGTTTCAAGAAACACCGACAACTGGTCATTGGTCTCAGAGACGAAACCGGTTGGATGGTTGCCTTACGGTACTGTAGGAGGGTCAACCCTGTGCCAGCAACGCAACGCACCGCAACACGAGTGTTTTTTGGTGCGTTGCTCCGCAACACGCAGCACAAACCTGCATTACATGCTGCGCTGCGGTAAGTACCGCAACAACAAATGGTGAGGTCAGGTTGCGCGGCGCCTTGACCGTCGCGCAACGCAACAGGCGCAACAGCGCCAAAAAAACGCCAAACTGTGATTTTTTTTGGGCAGCAACGCAACAAATGTTGTTGCGGCCCAAAAAATCCATCGATTTGACAAATGATGTTGCGCTGCGGGTCGGGCCGCAACCTAGAATTTGATTCTATGTTGCGCTGCGGTCAGAAAAACCGCAACGCAGGCGCAGCGCAACACGCAACACCTGCGTTGCTGGCCCAGGGTTGGGAGGGTTCGACAAGGGGTGATGCGCGCAACGGTTGACAAGAACATCTGTAATATATCGAAGATTCAAACAGTCATTCTAAACGAAGTTAAGCAGACATGCGAGAATTATAACGAACGGGCTTACTTGACAAACCCCTACGCCCCCGGAGGTCCTAGGGAACACATTAACCCGGAAACCGGTCTACCAAAGATAGGATCGTCGACGAAGTCGTTAACAACTTCAGCAGGCACATCGAAGTCAGAACCTACGTACCAGAAGAAAGAAGGGTGGTTACCTCCTTTGGAGTATAAGGCAAAGAAAGCCGCGGAGAAAGCGAAGCGTGAAGCAGCATGGAAGTATAAGAAAGACTATTCCAAAGGTTGCTACGACGACCGGAGATATGATGATCGACGTGACCGAGAAAAGAGCCAGGATAGAGGCAAAGGGTACGGAGGCTATCAGCGCGGGAAGAGTCGTAGCCGGAGTAGAGATGGCGCGAGAGGCGCAAAGTACGGAAGGTACCAAAAGCGTAGTTAGTGAGTATACATACAAAATTGAAATGAAATTAATTGATTCAAACATTGACGGCGGTAATGCCAGTTGAGACAAGAAAGATTCTAACTTGTGAACCTACTTTGGTCTTTGCCCCCCGTCCGTTCATTTTTGACCTCCCACTCCTAGCCCACTCCTTCCCCAATTTACCCAAAGCTCACATTCAAAGATGAGCACGAAGAGAGACTACTTATCAAGCTTAAGCACAAATGCTACAGCAGACAGAGCGGTAAGTGAGGGTAGAAAGGACAAGTGGCCATCACGGGTAAGATGTGAAATGAATCTCGAGGCTTGGGAACGAGAACTACGAGAGAACAATCTGCTGGAAGAAAAGCGCCATATATTAAGAGGATTCCTAGAAAGCTTTGATCAAGGAATACCAGAAATACACTTACCGGACATGCTATACTATTGCCCGCCAAACCACTCATCAGCTCTTCAAGCAAAAGAAGAAATAGAGGCGAACCTTACAAAAGAGATAGAAGCCGGAAGAATGTTTGGCCCATTCACGAAAGAAGAAGCGTATAACAAACTCGGGTTTTTTCGCACCAATCCGCTAGGCGCCGTAACAAATGGAGACGGTTCCCTAAGACCGATAAATGACTTGTCATTCCCGAGACGAGATCTAACAATAAATTCAGTAAACGCGATGGTCGACAAAGACGACTTCATAACTTCATGGGACGATTTCGACAAAGTGGTAAAATTCCTATTATCAATCGATTATCCGGTTTTACTAGGGATATACGACTGGGCAAAAGCTTACCGTCAGATCCCTACAAAACCAGGCCAATGGCCTTACCTGATGATCCTAACCTTCGATGGCATGGTGTTACTCAATACACGCATCACGTTCGGAGGGGTAGCTGGGTGCGGATCGTTCGGCCAGGCAGCCGACACGTGGAAGATAATTGTACAAAACAAGTTTGATTTCACCCAGGCCTTCAGGTGGGTGGATGATACGCTGTTCGTAAAACCGGATGATGGATCAAACAAATTTAAGATGTCAGATGTAGTCAATCTAAGCGACGAATTAGGTGTAGTCACTAACCCAACAAAATGGAAGGAATTCGCGTACCAACAGAAATACCTGGGCATGGTATGGGATGGCAAAGAGAAGACGGTGGGACTAAAAGACGAGAAGAGGATACTCCGAATTTCGCAAATCCAAGAGTTCAAGAACCTAAAAAGAGCTAACCATAAGCAGGTGGAGAAGTTGGCAGGGAGGTTAGCGCATGCATCGCTGATATACCCACAGCTAAAGTGCCATTGTGTAGTGCTATACCATTGGATGGCCGAGTGGGTTCACAGACAAGCACTGCGGGACATACCTGAAGAGGTGATTGAGGACCTGGACACGTGGACTAGAGTATTAACAACTGCTAACCCGAGAAGACTAATACCAAGTCCAGGTGTTAAGAACGTCGCATGGGTTGGGGATGCCTCGACTTCATACGGAATCGGAATTATAATCGGTAAAAAGTGGGCTAGATTTAGATTACGCCAAGGGTGGAATGACGTCAGAGAAGATGGATTAAAAAGGGAAATTGCATGGGCGGAGACCGTAGCACTGCGTTTGGGCCTGTTGATGTTGGTCAAGTTGATGCCAGTGGCAGGGCAGGAATTCTTGGTGCTAACGGATAACGTGGTGACGGAAGGTGCAGTCCGTAACGGGAAATCAAGAAACAGGTTAGTAAACCGGGAATGGATCAAGATCCAAGAGTTGATGATGAATTTCGATTGTCGGCTGAGACAAGAAAGAGTAAGATCCGAGGATAATGCAGCGGACAAGCTGTCTAGAGGCCTGGATTCATCAAAACACGTGAGAGATGTAGTACAGATCAGTGTCCCTGAAGACTTGAGACGATTCGTGAGACAGGAGTAGCCTTTGTTGAAATGCATACCTGAAAGGAAAATTTTGTTGGTGCCACTATACCCCTGACTCTCATCGTCCCATTACATCGTCCCATTCTGCCCTTCAAATTGGTCATAATATCGACCCGCATAGTCCGTTCCCATCTTATCGTTCCTGTCAAGTCTTAAAAGGCAAGGTTAGAATGCAGAATAACAGACAAAGAACACTCCCGATACATTTCGAAGTAGCGAGGAGAGCGACGACACTAGCTGGCAAACACGCGGCGACCAGCGGCTGGGAAAGTAGCACTTTGAAAGGGTACTCGAGTGGAATGAGTAAATTTATTGAGTTTAAGGAGAAGACTTCGGGCGGTTTCGATGAAAATGAAGAGATATCGGACGAAGACATCTACGAATTTATCACTTGGGCTGGAGAATCAAAGTTGGAGAGAGAAGATGGCCCAAAGAAGAAAATCTTGTCAGTGACAATAAAGAAGTATTTGGACGGTATTAGAGCCTGGAGCATGGTCAGACATACCAAACGACCATCAGCGGACACCGAATTCGTCGCGGTTTTGTTGAGAGCAACTAAAAAACTAGAGGAAGAACAAAAACTGATAACAAACAAACAGCCAATTATGATTCAGCAACTATTCAAGTTATTCAAGGAGACGTAGGGAAAGTCAGAAGAGCTAAACTTGGTCGGATCGGTAGCGATAATTGCTTTCTGGGGGATGGCCAGACTAGGCGAGTTATTGCGAAGTAAACCAGAGCAAGGTGCATTACTGAGAAGGCACATAGAATTCGGTGAAATAGATGGAAAACGGTTCGTGAAACTCCACCTAAGGAAGGCAAAGACAGCCAAAGCAGAAGAAGTCCAAGTAATACACTTACAGCAGCAGTTCAACGTGCTAGATCCTGTAGACGCATTAGAAAGGGTCCTGTTAGCAAACAAAGACGCAGATAGAGATGATCTGATCTTCGGCACACCAAGCTCGAAAGGGGTAAAAGCTTTAACGAAACCCAGATTCATGAAGTTAGCAGGTGAATGTTGGGGGAAAGCAGGATTAGATACTTGGTCAGGACACTCTTTTAGAGTGGGAGGTTCTTCGATACGATATAACCTAGGGACCCCAATGAAGTTGATAGCAAAGCAAGGTAGATGGAAGTCTTTAACCTACCTGCGCTACCTGAAAGCGTACTCGGAAGAGGACAAAGAGGATACTATTAGGTTTATGAAAGCGCTAGACGAGAGAAGAAACGTACATTGAGAAGAGAATGCAATAAGCAGATCATGCATACACGACGCCTCTTGAGGAGCGGCCCAATTGAGTAGGTTAAACCTTAAAAGTACTCAATTAAATACGCTTAAAGTAGATAGAACTTTAAAACAGGACCTCGGTCCAATCATTTGTCGTGGCGGGTGAGCCCGGGTGGCTAGGCGACGAGTCAAGGACCGGCGTACCTAGGATGGGGTCCCGGAGCTCACGAGAGACGAAACCCAGATTGTTCCTCGGAGGGCGGGCGGGTCTGAAGGTGCGAGGCCGGCCAAGAGGTTGGTTCAAGGAAACCAACCCAGAGGCAGGGCTCCGCCACTCCCCCTCCGCGATCTCTCTGACACACATGTAAGAGAGATCCGTATGGGCGGGATTCATAAATCATAAACTAGTATGAATCCATTCGCGGATTATCACCACACCACAGTTCCGTAGCTAACTGAGGAGTGGGTTGAGAGAACCGCAAGGCACGCAGTGGTTCTTAAGCCCACGGTGACTTAGCGCAGGTGAAGGCGTGCCCGTCACGCGCACGGGCAAGGGCGTCTACCAAGTGAGAATTCTGGAACCGGAAACCAGAATTCACAACTTGAAGCTCTTTCACCTCGCAAGGCAACCCATAGGCTCACTCATAGACCTCAATTCAATACCTTTCCATATTCTCTTTCTGGAATCTTTCGAATCTTAGTTTTTAAAATACCTCCCTCCCACCCGTTCTATAGAGGTAGCGAATCGGAGCCTCGTTCAAAAAGAGACACAGTATAGAAATCTTACACAACGAAGCGAACGAGGATAGCATCTACGATGCAATTAAGATGAAAACAAAACAAATGAATCCCACCCACCGACCCAGGGCGCGAGGCCGGCCAAGAGGTTGGTTCAAGGAAACCAACCCAGAGGCAGGGCTCCGCCACTCCCCCTCCGCGATCTCTCTGACACACATGTAGGAGAGATCCGTATGGGCGGGATTCATAAATCATAAACTAGTATGAATCCATTCGCGGATTATCACCACACCACAGTTCCGTAGCTAACTGAGGAGTGGGCTATGACACCTTCCGCTGAGATTGAATCCATCAACTTTGAATTTTCTTTCTTTTTGACTGTGACTGATCTAGGCTCATTCTGTACAGTATCAATTGATTGAATCAATCCAAACACTCAAAAACACATCTTCACACCAGTCATATATTGACAACGTGATTCAATTTTGGCTTCAATTGTAACTTTTCATAATTCTCTGCCAAAAATTGCCTGGAGCTCAAGTATCAAACCCAGCAGGCTTACTTTGAGGTTGTTTGAAATGTTCAGGAACATCTCTTGAATTGTTTGTGTCAAGTTCCTCTTGAAGTTATCACTGATATATTGTTTCTAACATACCATGGCTATTTCCTTTCCTTTTCAAGGAGTTGTTTCCATTCTAACTTTGACTTTTCTTGATTTTTTGATCTTCTTGTATTCTTTCCATATAGTTGATTGTGGGCTGCTGGGAAATTTAATTAAAACATATTAGTAATATAGTGAGATTTAAAAATTGAGCACAATCAATGATTTGACTCCTTTTGACTCTCATTGAAGTGGGCTAGCTGTCAATCTGTGTCGCATGGCAAGAAAAAAATGAGATGTGTCAAAGCTTAGGGCCCGTTTGGTTTGGTCGGTCACATATTATGTGACCGACTTTTACACCAAAATTGTTACATACAGTGATATAATATATGGACCATATATTACCCATATAGTCGCTTTTACATAGCCGTTCGGTTCGAATATGTGACGTCAATATCTCATCGCACATCTTCAGATATTCGTCCAAATAGAGATACAGCCTTTGGGCTGTATCTACAGCCTCTTTCTCAATCTGCCCCTCCCCAATCTATCTACTTCGTCCATACCCTTCTCCTTATCTCGATACCCGCACACCCTCTTTCCAACGTCTCTTTTTATTCCTCACCTTTCCTCTCTCCTTTGCTCAGCTATCCTCAAAGATTCTTCCTCCAGCTAGTTCATCAAACTCGCTATCAAATTCGATATTAGTTTCCAATTTCATGATTCTTTTATCTACTCCAACTGGCTATTGAACTCGCTAGTAGTCCTCAATTCAATCGATCTATCATTAAATCCCTATTAGTTCTTGATTCAATCGATCCTTTTATTCACTTTTTGGCCATTGAATCAAATTCAATATTAGTTTCCAATTCCTCGATTTTTTTTATGAAGCTTGTTTGTAGGTGAACGAGAAGAATGATGAGAATGGTCTTTAATGACTGTTTGATTTTTTATGAAGCTCGTTTGTAGGTGAACGAGAAGAACAAAGAGGGTCTTTAATGACCGTTTTGATTTTTTTGGGGGGAGCAATCGAACAGATTGTATCTCGTTACAATCATTACCGAACAGCGATATGATCAACGGAGGTCAACAGACGTCTGTTGACCTCCGTTTGGATTTCTGTTTGGTAATCTCAATTCCCGAAATACGAATATCTCTATCTGCCCCTTCATATAGGGGCAAAATGAGATTTCGTTTTCAGGGCATATAATATGCGAAAAGGAACCAAACAGGCCCTTACCCATTGGCCATTTGATTCTAATCCCCTGCTCACTCAAAGCCAAGGTGATCTTGATCACAGTGGCTTTGGGTGAGCAATTTTACATTCATATGGTAGGCTGCCTCACTCAATGAAAAGCCTAAAGGGGAGTGGTACATATTACTCACATGATGGGATTCACAATGATCCCATGTAAAGTTGTCCTGATGTAATGGTCAACCTTTGTTACAAGCACAGCCCCCAATCACAAGCTGGCAGGCTAGTGCATCCCATGACTTGAAACCTTTTTTTAGTGTTTCTTTGGAAAGTTTCCAAACCACTGTGAGGCAGATTTTGGACTTTTCATATTTTTTTTTGAAAGTCCCCAAACTACCATGAGGCAGATTTTAACAAAGTATTGACCATGAGTTGACAAGCTATGGTACAGATCTGGTTCAGTCATTGAAATTATCTCAACCAGGAATTGTCAAGGTGCTAACTTGTTTTTGTACCAATCTTGTCCAGTCATAAAAAAGATTCTTCCTGCCTCTATCTCAATATCCAACCTATAAACCAACAGCTGGCCTTCTTTTTCTATCACTAGAACGGCAGGGCAAGTCATCACTTCAGAACTATTCCCAGCACAGCTTCTTCCAAGCCATGCTCAATAACAATTGCACCACTTTTAAAAATGATTCAATTATTGAAGAAAACCTTTTACAAAAGCGCCAGACAGCCAGCCCAAATGGGAAGCCACCAAACTCAGTCTTATTGCATTTTTGACACTTTGAAAGAATAGTTATATTGTTGGACCTTGAACCTGCCAACAATACGGGACCATTCCAGCTCTTCCAAAACAGTCACATCCTTGTATGGAGATAGTACAAGACTTGGGGAGCCATACAGTCTCTATTCAGGAATGTGGTTGTTTTGATAGAGCTCAAGTGGCCCTGTATTGTCCCTCGAGGCCATTTCTGTTCTTTCACAATGACCATGTCAACAGTCTGTATCCAGAGATGTGGTTTGAGCGCTGTCCAAACAACCACTTCAACTGTATGTATAAATACAGAGACGTGGTTGTTTTGGAAGAGCTGGAATGGCCACAGGTGCAGAGTACACACATGTACAGTCTCTATACATGGAGGTGGTTGTTTTGACAGAGCTGAAGAGCTGAAATGGCCCCAAGTGGTATCAAAAGGGTTTACAAAAGTGAACTCTAGAGGTTTGCCTAGGACAAACTGGCAAAGCGTACTATGTAGTAATCACATTTAGCTTAGAGTGAATATGCAAAGAAAAACAAAAAAACAAAAGAAAAGAAAAGAAAAGAAAAGAAAAGAAACCATGAGCCCTCAGTGCCCTACATCTCAAGGAGACATTGTGAGTAAGGAGTGGATTACTAAACACATGGTTTGTAATGAACAAAGAAGAATGTTTTCAGAACAGCACACAACCCTTGTGACAATAATGCGCCACTTGGTGAGAGTAGAAGCTAGAAATTCTGACCATCACAAATGGATCAAGCATGTCTTATTCCAAATCCAAATGGGCCAGCTAGAAGAATCAAGTGTTGGGATGTGACCCTCCTATTCTACCGAAAGCGCGCCAGGGCGCGCCTCTTTTTTCAAGGCCGCGCCCCCATCCTGTCGGGTCAGGGCCGGCATAAAGAGCACACCGGATCGGGGTAGGTCGGGGCTTCCATCAAATAATTCAGTTTGATCGAAAGAAATTTGTAAAACAACCCCGCCAAAATGATGAATTCTAAATTGGTACCCATCTTCTTATCTACTTTTACTGGTAAGTTTTTCATTTTCAAAACTTCGAATGTTATCTTTTGTCTGAACCAAGCGATACACCTTTCGTCCATTCACCCTTGATGTTTTTCGAGATAGGCGTCATTTCAGGAATAGTACGTTAAAAAGAAACTCTTTCTACATACTGTTTTCTGGAAATTATGTCTTTAATTGAGATTTGAAAATTCGAACGCTCGCAGTATATCTTTCAGCCTCCACTTTTACAATACAACAAATCTATCAATGAGAACAATGAAGCCCAAGCAATGAAGCAAAATCAAGAGAAGTCAAACTCGATATCTAAAGATGATTCTGATCAAATTGAAAAGAAATTATAACGTTCGATAGGCATTTTCAGATCATATCAAAGATCGATTGAGTTTTATCACACTTTTTATATCACTAGATTCCTTGACCAAATCAAACGTGGCTGTACATTATGTAAAATTAATTACTTGCTTAAGAAAACAAGCCTCATTGTCGAATGATAGCAAACTGCAAATGAAAGAAGTCACGAACCCGCGACCGTCCCGCTTTCTGACTGCTGCCAAGAAAACAGAATCGTCCCGTACCTTAGGTTGTGTCAGTGTTTATGACATAGGCTTGTAGTTTACTGCTCTGATAAATTCGACCCTACACTTTGGTAACAGTCTGCCTTGGCATGGATGTCGAGAGATCCGCGATGCAAAAAAGCCACCCTCGCTCTCATCTAATACCACGCTGGTTAAATGCTGTTTTCCATCAACGCTTTCATCTTCAAAGGGCCTCAACGGGAAGGATAAGGGTCTCGAGGCGCGGTGAATGATGTGGCCCTTTCCAATGACAAAGCACATTCGGGTATGATATTACATATTTCCTGGAAACCATCCCCGTAAGGGACTAGGGCACAATCCCAGCCAATCTCATAAACCCTTCAATATCACATGGCAAGATACTATATAGCTCGGGCAATCATCTCGCGTTTCGTTGCGACTCGACTCTTCACAAACCTTTTTCCAAACCAGTTTTTCATAACCCACATTTGCATTCATCCTATCTCATCCTTAGTTATCAATTGTTGCACATAGTTGACCCCAAGATCTATAATCGTTTTAACAATTCCAATAAAAGGAACCATGAATTACTCCGTACGATCAATCATCGTCTTGGCTTTGGCTTTTTGTGTCTGCGCTATCAATGCCCAGACCCAGACTGAAACTACTGTTGACCTGTAAGCTATCAAATCATGTTCTCAGATCCCTTTCATTCTTACTTACATGAATTTATCTTTGACACCCACTTAGTAAAAAAGCTCCCAAAGATGACAGAGCTGCTCTAGCTCTCAAGAACGCAGCCGCAGCGTGAGTCAAAAGTTTCTACTTTGATTTCCTTCATTGTGATACACGCGTCAATGATGTTCTCAAACAGATCTCTGATAAAAACTGAATTGACATGATAGAATGCAAGCTGGTGGCCATGGACTTCCTGGTTTGTAAGACGTCCAAGGGGCCGGAAACGGTGTCGGTGGTGGAATCGCTGAAAGAAGCGAACTCGACCTCATTTCAAAACTGTCTGCAACCTGAAGACTAGTGCATTATTATCATTTTTTCTTAGGTTGTAATTCCTCTATTGTTGCTATGGAAGTACAAAGATCATATTGTAAATATAGACCAGAAGACTTTGCGTTCAAAATTTACTTGTAAGATTGAGAAATCTATCAAATCACATTTTGGCAATCATAGTGCATTTCGTCCTCGAATCCTTCCTGACCAATCAGATTCTCATTGGTTCAAAAAATTCATGAAAGATTTATATTGATCCAAAAAATTCATGGAATTGAGTTGATTTATGTTACAAGAAACACCTTAGAACCCAATCCACTGCTCAGTTTGTTTGTCTTTGACTGAGACCAAAATAAAAACTAGAGGAATCGCGTTCGAATACCAGTGCAGCTGGACCTGTGAGAGAGAGCACTTGAGGTATAAGTCACACTGGCCATAAATTGTTCAATGTTCACCCAGACATCACATTGAACAAGTTCTATTGGTATACTACTAGCTAAGTATTTGTCTGTTTTGCCCATGGAGTACGTGTTTAGGGGTGCAGGCTGTGCGTTCAACTGCACCAACATTCGACTGACAATGCTCTCAGAGACTGAGACCTGAAAGAGTACCTCAAACCAGCAGACATTCCTTGTCCAGATGATTCCCTAATTCCCAATTCAAATTTCTCTAATCAATAAACTGTACAACTCAAAACTGAGTTTGATTCATCCAATTCTATTATCCTAAAATTCTTCTTAAACATTGGTTTTTACTCCAAAACATCATCAGCCTCCCGCCCACCCAGGCTATTGTGTGAAGTTAAAATCAAAAGAACAAAAGAGTTCTTTTCATTATCATACTCTTTTAAACTCTCAATTTTTTTGTTCAGTAAAATTACATATATTATACATTATCTCCAAGTGAGATTGTGAATATGATCAAAATTGTAATTTTTCATGAGAAGACATATCACATCACACCTGAGCCATAGCACCCACATTACATATGTGCAGCAGGATGAGAAAATTGGGAGCTATCATGTACATACAGAGCCACTCAGCTATTGGCTCATCTGAATGAGTATAACACATGTAATACCTTTTGTCATTTTTTTCAGCTTGACCAAAGCATTCCAAAAACTGACTACATACACTGACTCATAGTTTTGGTGTAATTCCATTAACTAAACTTCATGTAACACCCTTTCTGTTACTGTTGAATGGCTTTCCAAGTATTGCCTGAGTAGCTATGGAGGTATATGTAGTCAACTTTTGAGACAATTTTGTCAAACTGGAAAATGTTACATGATGCATCACATGTGATTTACTTATGCAGATGAGTAGGGGACTGAGCAGACCTGTATGTACATGATAGCTAACAATTTAATCAGCTTGTTGCACATATGTAGTGTGGGTGTTATGGCTCAGCTGTGCAGTGATAGATGTTTTTGTGACAAACTACAATAATGATCATTTTCCCATTCCCACTTGGGATAATGTATAATGTTTACTGTGATAGTTGTTATATTGAGTTACAAAAATCTGATACATAATGTCATGAACAGCAAGAGAATGGAAACAAGTGATGCCTTAAGATGATTCTGGGTAAATTTTCTGGAAAGCGGAGGAAGGTTTGCAAAGGGTTCTGAACCAAAGGAAAAAGAACTTACAAGAGTGCTACCAGCAAGAAATCCAGGGTGGGAAGGGAGGGCTATAAATGACTTGCTGAACTTGACAATGACAATGATGATGATGAAATGGAAATCTAGACGGAATTGGTAACAAGAGGATCAATGTTAATTTATAAGTGTAGACAGGATGATGTCTTCTTACCAAGTGATAGTATAAAAATAATAACCCAACCTCAATAATCAAATTATTTATACTCAAAGTACTAATTCCCAATATCCCAATCAGTAAATAACAATTTAATTACATCTATTCATGCAAGTTGCAGAGGATGGAAAACAGACTGGTGTGGGTCAGTTTCAAAACAGCTCCACAATCACAAAACTGGGAACTTTCCTGTAGTGTTTTTAGGCTAGCCACTAGATGTGAATGCAAAGAGGTGACACCACAGGTGTGGAGCTGCACTGACTCACGACTGACCCCCTGCTTTTGTGGGGTCAGAACTACTAGCAAAGGTGAACTTTTCACCAGGGTGTGGGTTTTTGGTTGGACACTCAGATCCCTCCACCTGCCTTCCTTGCAGACTATCAACTCTCCTTGTTTAGTCCAAGAGGGTGGTGCGTGGTTTTGGGAGGGCTCAGGCCTCTCTCAGGGATCAGCTAGACTCAAGGATCTCCATATCATTTCTGTATTCTAGCTGAAAGATAAGAGGACCTAAGAGGGGGATGCTCAGAAAATGATGAGGCTATGAGATTTCATACCCCAGGAAGGTGGGTGGGTGCAAAAAGCTATCAATGTCAAAGGGTGAGAGATCAATCAGAGAGCAGTGGAGTAGCAATGAGAAGCTTTCAGATTCCCCTGTATTGTAGAATCTGAGCTTCTCTTTGCCTGAGTACATGAGGCTTATGCCCTTATGGCTGACCTGTCTACTCCTATGCTCCCTCTCTCTCTACCTCATAGACACAATTCCAATTGTGTGCCTTGTTGAATCAGGCTTGTATACTGAGGCCTTGCCACAGCTTTGTCAGGGATTTGACTCTCCTGCCACACAAGGCCAACAACATTAGACCCCTTTATCAGGAAGTGTCTTCGAGTGCAATGGCGTTGAGTCAAAGATAAAAAATTTTAATAGTTGCTGGAATGGAATTTCAATCAATGTAGGGGGGGTTTTGGACATGGAAACCACCCTCAGAACTTCTGTTTTTTTAAGTTCATCTGCTTTCCATTCTTATGTCTATTTTTTTCTCAAGCTTGATATGATGCTAATGAATCTTGCCTGTGTGGCCACTAAGCGTGAACCCAGATACCTTGCATGATACCTTGCATCTAGAGCCAAGATTGAAGACGCCCATTCCCCAGTTACCAACAAGATATTTAATTATCTCATGATCTGTGCTTGGAAAGTGTTTGGGTGATTTTCAAACCATATGTGATACAACATGAGATGGAAAAAAGAGGTGTAGAAATCTATGAATGTACAATTTTTGGAATTTCAGATGTGGATACTGCTTTTTTACTCAAGGTCCCACACCTGTGGCCTTTGGCATGGTGCAGTTTGAACATGCTGCTTAGGGAAATCCAAATTCAAACAAGGTAGATGGTTAATACATGATAAGGCAATGAGAAAAACAAGAGACATGACTGACTGATGAAGGGAACATTATCAATTTTATAAGGGCAAGAATACCATTCACCCCCTGGGTTTGTGCATCCTGTAAGATGGTTTTTTTACATTTGAGAAGGATTGAACTTCAATCAAAGTGATTTCTGAGAAAGATCACCAAGTTAGATTGAAGACTGACCGTAATCATTCACTTTTTCAAAATGATAACTTGAACACTGTTGATTGCTTATTCCAGATCCAATCACTCCATTGTGGAGACAACCAACCATTTGTACCCAAAGATGACCTATAGATATGATGTTGACATGATACAATTTCAAAGAAAGGTTAACAAACTCGAGTTAGGAAAAAGATTATAATCAAAACAAAAAGATCACAACTTACCATTGTTTCCACACTGGGATGTTGGGCAAATATATTCTGAAAGGTCCTTATCATCGCACCTTGCTTCAGTCATATTTGTAGTAAATCCACCTTTACATTGAATTGTTGGGTTGTTTTGTGCTAAAGCAATTTGTGTGATATACGTAAAAATGAATATCATATGATGAGATTGGAAGAGCATGGTGAATGGTGCGGCTTGAAAGAGAATGAAAGGATTTTTTATCGGAAGAGAGCTTTGGCTTTGTTGAACGTTGGATGAGAAACTTAGAGCGTGACCAGGAGAGCTGTAGATCAAGTCGTAGAGAAGACTTCACTGAACAGAAGCCTTTTAGTCTTGTACGTGCTATGAAGTAGGTTGACAGGCAGGTTAACCAACAGTTGACCTCAACCAGCACGAAAACCATGCGCCACGAGCGGAAAAAGCAAGGACGCGGAACGGGTCGACTTGGACTTTAGGAAACTCGCCCGTTACCCATGGGCCATGAGGGTGGCCGTTGCTACGACGATTTGCGACTAAACCATGCTGCAACGACAGGGGTTGTGAATGATCTGAAATCAAGGGTTGGAAAGAAGATATGAGATTCAATTTATTTGATCTTTCTGGATACCCCAAGCGACGAGGTAAGAGGGAAATGAATAAACTTTCAATTTGAACAACAAGGCAAGTCTCAAACTTGAAGAATTCCCATAAGAACTCAATCCCTCACACAACATCCGTATTGATGACATTTACATATTTTCGAAGTAAATTTTTATAAATCAACCACTTTTGATATACAATTTTTCTGAGTCTCAAAGGTACCATTTGTGAATCTAACGATCTATAGAGAACCTAAAAATTTCAGATGTTATAGTTATTTTCTATCATCAAGCAAACTCACTAATTGTTGTTTCATGAGTTTGTTGCGATCTTTACATTAAATATTTTATTTGAAAAAGATGAAAGAGAAAGACTACTCCCTGATAAACGGAACATTAGAGAATTTCTGATATAGCAAAGGTAGGTAAATCTCCTGCCCGCATGTTCAGACAAAATGATAAAAAAGTTTTATCATTTTTTACTATACAAAATGCGATAAGCATAACAAACCGAATTGAGCACTCAATATTGATTACTCAGTCTCACTTCAATCCAAACTTCCAGCAGCAAATGTGATGTCATCAAAATTAATTTAAATTTAATTCTTCACTCAAATCTCAAATACAAAATGATCACCATCAAGATCAATTAAAGCTCTCAGTCAGTCTATTGAAATTAATTAATCTTCACTACACTCATTCATTCATTTCCATTTATTTTTTGTTTTTATACAACCTATTGACTAAAAACTTCTTTATTTGATGAAAAAAAAAGATTACTAACAAATTGAAACATCATCTTACACACACTACCAAAGAACTAATTAACTAACACACACAAACACGCATCTCTTTTTATTTTTTGGTATTTTTTTGGTCTTTTGTCTTACATTTATCAAAAAAAGAAATTCAAATTAAATTACCATATCTCCACGTACTATATTTTCACCTGCACTTTCAAATACAAACCTAAGAAAAGAATAAAAAAGAAATCAATGATCAAAAGAAGACGTGAAAAGATCAAAAACACTATAAAGAAAAAGAAAAAATAAGAAGAGTTGTTTTTCTTTCGGATGACTTACCTACTAGCTATATTCATAGATTGTAATTCTTGAAATAATAATTTAGCAGCATAAGGAATATAAACTTGAGAAACTAAAGAAAAAAAAAAAGAAAAGTTCAGTAAAGATGATCATCTCTTATGTAATTAATGTTATCTTGAAAAAAAGACTCGAATTGTCTTAAGAAAACAAATCACTCAACTCGCTGTTTTATTTCTACAAGCTCTACATTCAAATGATTGTTTTTTCAAATTCGCAATAGCTACCATCCCACATCTATAAGATACCATATCCACCCCAAAAAAACTTGATCAGATTTAATTCAAACCAATTACCAAAAAAGAAAAAACACTTACATATCACAAACGTGCACTCTATAAGCATCGCTCACATCAAACATTCTTTCTTTCAAAAACCCGGCAATTCCATGAGAGATCATACAATCTCTCTAAAAGAAAAGAAAAATCCATCCAAATAAAAAAACCCATCAATCTATGTTTTTTTTTTTCTCAAATGAAGAAATAAAGAAAGAAATCGAATATGAAAAAAATGAAACACAAACAAACCTCCATTTCACCAAATCGAAGTCCACCATCTCTACTTCTACCTTCAACGGGTTGTCTTGTTAAGATTTGTACAGGACCTCTAGCTCTAGAATGAATTTTATCATTCACCATATGTTTCAATCTTTGATAATAAGTAGGACCCAGATAACATTGAGCTCTAAGTTTTCGACCTGTATGACCATTATACATGATTTCTAAACCTCTAGATTGATATCCATTGTCTTTAAGTAAAGATGAGATCGCTTCTACTGTCACTTCACTAAATGGAGTGGCATCACCTTCATTTCCAGTTATAGTTGAAACTTTACTTAATAAACATTCAACTAAATGCCCAATGGTCATTCTAGATGGAATCGCATGAGGATTAATAATAATATCGGGACAAATTCCTTCGGATGTGAATGGCATATCTTCTTGTCTATATAAGATTCCTACTGTACCTTTCTGTCCATGTCTAGATGCAAACTTATCTCCTGTTTCTGGAATTCTTGTAGATCTGATTCTAACTTTGACAAACTTTAATCCATCTTGATTAGTCGTAATTAAGACTTGATCTATGATTCCATTTTCAGTTGATTTCAATGGCATCGAAACATCTCGTTTAGTATGAGTTTTCATTCTTTGTCCTAATTCTTCACTATCAGGTGGAATAGGCGCAGTTTTACCAATTATGATATCATCACCAGAAACTCGAGTGCCAGGTGTGATGATCCCATCGTCATCAAGTTTTTCATATGTACCATGTTTCAATCTTAAAGTATTCTCTCTAGATGGTTTTTCAAATTCTTCCATTTGTAATGCACCTGCTTTCTTTTCTTGATCCATATACGATCTATAATAAAATGATCTAAAAAGTCCTCTGTCGATTGAAGATTGATTCATGATCACTGAATCTTCTTGATTATAACCTGAATAACAAAGAATCGCTACAATCGCATTTTGTCCAGCTGGTAATTCTCGGAATCTTAAATATTCCATCGATCTAGTGGTTGCTAATGGTTTTTGTGGATAATATAATATATTCGCCATCGTATCCATTCTCATTCTGAAATTGGTTAAATAAACACCCATAGCTTGTTTACCCATGGCTGACTGATATGTATTACGAGGCGACTAGCAAAATCAATCAGATCCTCATTAGTAAACATAATCAAGCCTGAGAAAAGATAGAAAAAAACCCTTACCTGGTTATGATCAGGGAAAGGGATAATCGAAGCACAGATTCCTAAAATCATAGCAGGATGAATTTCACAATGAGTCCAAGTATGTGAATACATACTAGTGTTTCCTTTCAATCTAGCAGCAGGATCAAAGACTTCTTTTGGTACTTGACCGGTTTCTTGATATTCTCTAGATTGTTCTAAATCTTCAGGTGTCATACAAATCATCACAGTTTCTTCTTCTTCTGCATCTAAATATTCTACGATTCCTTTGGCTACTAATTGACTCCATCCGAAAGGTTGTCCTTCATCTTCTGGTACGATCCCATTCGGATCTTCAGTCCCTGTTACATACCCATTACTTAACCATTCCACGTGATCTTTTGTTAATAACAATTGTTGATTTTCAACAATAAATAATGGTCTACAAACTCGTCCTCCATCTGTAAACACTCTTAATTCTCTTTCTCGTACATCTCTTACAACTGAAACTTCAGGTTCGATATCACCACATCTTCTTAATCGTTTAATCGTATCCAAAAGCTCGGCTGGTGAACGATGTACACCTTGCCATACTCCATTCACAAAGACTTTGGTCCCGGTTGCCATATCAGCTGAAAATTCATCTAAACTTTCCATCCCCCATTCTTCCAAAAATTCTACAATCGGAGCTGAAGGTGAACCCACTGAAATATACGACATCAATGCTAAATTCTTAACTAAACCACATGCTTGACCTTCAGGTGTTTCTGCTGGACATACCATACCCCAATGTGAATTATGAAGTTGTCTAGGTTTTGCAATCTTTCCATCTCGTCCGATAGGTGTATTACATCTTCTAAGATGTGATAAAGTGGATGCAAAGGTATATCGATTTAATACTTGTGAAACTCCTGCACGTGCTTGCATAGCTTTTTTCTGATCTCCCCAATTACCTGTCGCTAATGAATACTTCAAACCATTGGTGATCGTGTTGGATTTAACAGCAGTGTTCAAATTGAATGGTTTTTGCATCTCGACACACTACGCATCAAATCGAACGAGAGTATGTCAATTTTTTATGGTACGGAGTAATAGATGCAAAAGAAATGCACTAAGAAATGAAACTCGACATACCTTTTGAAGATGTCTATAAACATCCTTTGTTAATTTCCTAAATAACATCCTAAACAATCCAGCCAACAATGGTCCAGCAAGATCCAAACGTTTCTTGCCAAAATGATCTCGATCATCTAAATCTCGTCTTTCTAATGCAGCTAATAATAATCTATGTACCATATAACCAAAGAAATACGCTTTTTTACCTTGTTGTCCTTCAGACATTGAAATATGTGGTAACATTTCCTTTTGTAGAATCTCTTCTGCATATTTCAATCTTTTTTCACGTGATAGACCGGTGGCTGTTCCTCTTCTACCAATAAAATCAAGTGCTACCTAATGATTTGTTTTCGGTCAGATTGAGCTTCTGGTGTAAAAGTTTGGGATAACCTTTTTGAATATTGATCACTCACCTCTTGTTCTTGAATAGGGAAGGAATCTTCCAAACACGGTTTCAACATCTCAAACATATCGATATCATTACGATCATAACATATATGATCAAGGATATCCTTATCAGGAATGATACCCAAGGCTCGGAAGACCACCACGATCGGAATATCGTTACGAATATAAGGTAAAGTAGTTTTGATCGTTGCACCTCCACCCTATCACACGATCCAAAAAAAATCCACGTCTTAGTAAGCTGAATTGAAGAAATATGAATCTGAATGGATACTCACAGCTTTTTCAGCTTTATGACCACCAAACATCTTCACTTGCATCGTACTGACTGTCTTACTACCTTTTTCTACTGCACTTCTAATTTCACTAAGGAACGAAATCGGTGATGGTGCTGCTTTAGCAAATACATAGACATGATTAGCTGCCATACGTTCTTGTGCGATTAGGACTTTTTCAGATCCGTTGATCACAAAGTATCCTCCCTAAAACCCAATGAGAACAAAAAGAATAGGGTAAGCTTAGAAAATGGTACTCATACTCCTAATTGAAGATAGTTGGGTTTTTAGGATCCAACTTACCTGATCAAATGGACATTCATTCAAATCATACAATCCTCGGTCATCAAGTTTATCCAAGATACAAAACTCAGAACGAAGCATGATAGGAACCTAAAAAAATCAAATAAAAAAGAAGAGTTGAATAAACATCTTATAGATCAATCATCATTGTTCTTCAAAATTCAAATTGACCTTTCCAATGTAAATTTGAGATGAATTTTTATCTGGATTATCATCATCATCCGAAATATAAATCGGTTCCCCCGTGACTTCATCAAATTCGCCCGTTGCCACTTTATTCGATTTACTCATATCCACATACAATGGAGCAGAATATCTGTGTATATAAGTATATATGAAAGGATATATATCTTCAACGGTAGCTGGGAACAAAAGGGGGCATAGAAGAGAGCCCAAAGAGGTTTTGGTTTTTAAGGTAGTTTAACCCACGTCAGATTTCGTAGACGAGCTTCGTTTGGAAACATGGGTGAAACTGTTCCATCTGATTCGGTCATGGTAGGACGTGATAAATAAATTTGACCAAAACTAATTTCATATCGTTTCTAAAAAAATGAATCATCAAACCAATCAGTACGAAAAAGTGGTTCAAAAAGTGGATTTGGTAAACTTACAGTTAAATCACCAGCTTTATCAGTATATTGCATTGATTGTTCTAAAATCAATGAACCTGTTTCATCTACTAATTCTTGCATGGTCGTATTAACAAATCCATCAAATGAAGAAATCTGTTGACTAACTAAATTTCGTTCATTAAAAAACGCTGAAATCACTTGCCAACAATCTTCTTGTGTGATTGAATTGGAATTATCTAAATCATAATCTTGGGTGGGTTGATCTGTTTGATCTCTTTGTTGATCTGTTTGACTTTGAGATGGAAAGGTATCGTAATTATATCCTGAATAGACGTCTGTTTTGAATTATTGATTTTAGGATCGAAAAAAGTTAGTCAATCTTGATTCTGATTAGGTTGTTGAGGTTGGGGAATTTGGGCATCGAAAGGAGAAAAAGCATTTCACCTGTCATCGTCTCCTGAATTCGAATGAATGAGACTATTGCTCAAGTTTGGATGATAAGTTGATCGAATTGATAATTTCTTGTCTTGTGATTGTGAAGCTAAAGCTGAGTGTTTTGAGCAGATTGATAAAGGTTTCTTTTTCAAGTGTTCATTCGTTTGATTGGTTTCTTTGATGAACTATTGTGTCTTGTTTTTTTTTTGTTTACTTTCTGGTGGGTTTTGGTTAATCAGTTTTTTAGAATTGGGTATTGGTCAACAGCATCTGACTGACTGACTGACTGACTGACTGAGGGACGCGAAGAAGTACATCCTTGTGACATGCTATCTAGCTTCAGCATTCATTCTGTGACATCTTTAACTCTTCATCTTTCACACCTTTCATTCTGGATCTGTTCTGTTTCCAGAATTCACCGATGAGCCTTTCCTCATCTCTTTGAACTACTTTCCATCAAATCTCATCAAACCACCTCTCTGTCCATCTCAAGATTCAATACATGTCGAGACTTGCTAAATTCACTCTCGTTGGTACAGCTGCTATCACTGGTATGACAGTATGGGGAGTTCATTTCCTACAACTATCAGAACGAGAGGTAAATCGAAATCATTCAATCTCAACAGAAACATCAATAAAGTAACTGATTTGATCAAGTTAAACCCATCAATCTAGGCAATGTATCAAGGAGTATTAAGAGATGATGAAAGAGTAAGAAAACGAAATGAACAAATCTTAAGAGATGCTGAATTCGAAGATCAACAACGTAAACAAGCTTATCTTCAATCCATTCAACCTATCAGTAATCCTACCGGTCCTTTACCTTCTCCTAAAAATGATACATCAAATGAACCTATCAAACTTGATGGTTGTAAAACTTGTTGAAACTTGTCTTTTTTTCGTTATACAAATTCAGATATGGGTTTGATTTTATTCTAGATCTCTTTAATATTAAACAGATTGTACCACCTCTTCTTCAAATCATATACACTACATCTACATTCCATAGATTAAACGGAATAACGAGTATGTACCACGAATCACTCTTGGACATCTTACTAAATTTAAGACGAATGTACAAGACCCATTCTCACTTTATTGAGTACCTATCGCAGCTTACTAACGAACTCAAGGAAGTAAGAATGAAGAAATCCAAGAAAGTCAATGGAATGGATTATCTCTGGCTTATCTGGACATTTGATTGAATCGAATTTATATTCAGATTGGATTTTTACGCAAAGGGTCTACGTACTCTTATGCCTTCAGTGTTGTGAACCGATTATTTGAGTAATCCAACAGGGGTTTTCAAGTTCAGCTCAAAGCTTTGAACGGCTTTCATTCGAGCTGAAGGAAGTTGAATCTGGGACTTTCTTTTGTTGTGGTATGATAATTCTATTGGATTTATCTTGATCTAATTGTCTAGATTATTAGCATCATCATCCCGCATTCCTGATCCCCTTTACTCATATTAAAAATTATCAAGATTTCATCAAATATATCAATTCTTTTGACCTCGCAATCCCACTTCTTACACAATTGTTTTATATTGTTTTTTTCTTTATTTGTGTGGTCTTGTTGAACGTCATCTAATCTTGATGTTTTTGCTCAATCAAATAAAAACAATATATCCACCTACCCAATTTAATTCTCTTTCTTGAGCTTTCAAAACCCAATTTTCCATAACTTGTAGAATGTGAAAGTGAACGAAAAAAGCTTGGTTTTTTCAAAAGGTTTTTCAAAGAGACACAAAATGGACTTGTAGATGATGAAATTGGGCTTGGAGATTATATAGAACCATTATTTATATCCGATATCAGTCGAACGCGCTCTCTCATGCTGGGTAGGATATGTGATTGTTGAAACTAAGCAAAAATGACTTGGAGACATGAAAGTTGCCAATTCTTGCAGTTGATCATGTACTTCAAGTTCTTGGGGCTTGTGTGCATGATTTGATCAGATCTTAAACTGGAATTATGTATGATCTGTTTTGCTTTAGATCAAAAACGAGCACCTCAATTTCTCAAACCACATTCATACAATTTTCTTCTTCTTCCATTCGCCTGATCTAATTGTGCTTGTTCCCCACAAAAAAACAGGTTGGACGAAAATGGTCGGAATGCGACCATTGCGCAAATGTTTTCCACGAAAAGGTCGCGTCACTTGTACCATCCTTCTTTTGTGGTTCATAGTCACGTTACATACTTACTCTTGTGCGTCAGCCCTCCTCCTTCCGCCTCCACCAAAACCCTCAGCCTTGGCACTCTCATATATACTATGAGGGCCTAGCTAGTTAGTATTTTGAAGTGTATCGAGGGGTAAAGCAACGATAGGACATGGCTCGGACTCCAAGTGGGTACTTGTGGCGTTGGTGTGGCATTTTTTCTTTCGTAAAAATCTTTTTGATAGGTTCTTCTGGAGACAATCTATAAAAACCTCAGTCAACTGACCCATCATTTCCTTCCACCCTACAAACCAACTTGTGTCGTTCCTCTCCACATTGACCTACATCATGCTTTTCTTCAAATTAGCCATTGCTGCTATCCTAGCTGGTCAGTCCGCGCATGATCCCTGATATATAATTTACACCTTCCTTTTCACTAACCGCTCTGTCCTCTTCTACAGTCACAATCTCTGCCATCCCCAACCAAAAGGATGTAGCGTGAGTGGTATTTGTGTTTTCATATAATCAGCTCGTGTCCTAATTGGTTATACAATCGATCACAGTGCCACTGATTCGCTCATGCAAAGACGATCTACGACAAACCCAGTATTTGAAAAGAAACCGTAAGTTGAGGCTGAATGATCATACCCCTAATCTAACCCTGAACCTCGATTTGCTCACCGTTGTGAATGTGGTCTTCCTTTCAAAAGGTCTGGCGGAGATAAATGCACGACCTGTGACAGCTCTGAATGCTTGTCCATTTCATCAGGATGTATAGACTTGGGCTGTTGTCATCCCCGAAATGGTGTGCCATGAACTGAATGAACGGAAACCACAATTGCATAGAATCGTATACTTGTGTAAACAGATGGTCTAAGGTTACGCCTACCTTCTGTTGATTTGTTTTTTTGCACTAAGAGCTCTGTGTCTGGTTGAGATCTCGCGCGTCGATTTATTCTTACTTTCAATGTACCTCCAGATACATAGATATGATCCCTTTCAGTTGCTTTCCTGTTCTGGTATCTTCATTCTTGCTTCCTGGACCTTGGTTTTTGTTCCTATGATCTCATGTCCCTGTGGTCATCCTCTGAAACTCAATAGCATCTGCATCCCAGTAAAACTTTGACGATTTATGGCTCTTGATTGATTCGCTCAAAATACAAGTTTAAAATAAAATTCCCATCAAGATTTTCCTCTTGAGAATCTATATCATTCCAAAAATGAGATCATTGTAAACTTGTTCCTGATATCTATGAAAATATTGTGCCCAAGACTGACTCGAGATTCCTCTATTGATGAGTAGATACAAATGTGGTTTGGCTATACCAGGTTTTGATGTTGTTTCTTGTTGTTATGATCTTTCCTTTTTGTCATGTCCATGGAGAAACAGGAGCTTCTGCAAAGGATTATACTTGTATCAAGCCCCAAGCTTTTTCTTGTCAAACATTCTTTTCCCTTTCTGATCTTGTCAAAATGTATGTCAAAGTAAATATGTTTTTCTATTTATAATTGTTTTTAAAAAAATCGTTTTTTTTTGAAAAAACTGTAGCTTTTTAATCACCCACTGAATAGGAAGTATGAAAAGTTGAGCACAATGTGCAGCCAGCTGTCAATTATGCATATTTTCTCTGGTCATAATATGATTAGAGTATCACAAAAAGTGCCAAATTTTTCATTTGACTCTAATCTTTTTAAGAGATAGAGAAAATTCAATCATAGCAAGCAGAAGAAGGATTACATAAAACAAAAAGTGGTGAACATCATACTTTCTTGAATCTCACTTTCTTGATTCACAACAAAACTTTAGTGAGATGAAGAGCACTCCTCTGGCTCTGATACACAGAGGTCCCAGATCTTTCTGAATCCGGGTCATTATCTGTGTTTGTTGAAAAAAAATTGTACCAAAGGAAATATGATTTCAAGATGAATTCATTTTGAAGTACCTAGATTGAAAAGATGGTTTAGATAGAATGTGTCTCCTAATTTTGGATTTCTCATTACTTTAAGGAAATAAATCCAATTTAACTAAGACTATTGAAAATCATCATATGAAACTCTAGTAAATGAATCTTTATCTTTCCTTCAATTATTTTCAACGCATGATCAATTCCAATTTTAATGTATGATTTCAAAGAAGTCAATAAACTAAAAAACACACGAAATTTTCACAACAATTATACTTTTTTTAAAAAAGAAAAGAAACCATCATTTTAAAGAATCTTTAAACTTTAAACTAGATTCAATCTTATCACTTCTTCTTTCCCAAACTTGAATATAACTTTCACCTAGGAAGACCATCTGTCTATTGATCTCTTCTACAATCAAATCTTGAATTTGAAACCATTTCTCTTCATTTGGTTTTAATGAATTTGCCTTTAATTCTTCTTCTTGTTTTTCATTCACACTTCTAGTATGAACTTGTACTTTCCATTGCGAATCTTCTTTAGCTGTTCCGGCTGTTGATGAATAAGTCACATTGGCTAATAAATCATAAAGTCGTTCAATTGGTTCATCTACTTCTTTTTCTTTTTCTTTGGGTTTAGGTTCATAGTATGGACTTAGATCGATACCTTTTGTATGGAAATTGACAATCGTCGGATTCTTTTCTTCAATAAAATTATTCGAAGTAAATCGTTTGAAATGTAAAATCAAAAATGGAGGTAAACCTAAGATCTTAAACCGTTTTAATTTCCCATTGATCTCAATCGTTTTCTTTCCATCATACTTCATCAAAACTTCATTTAATCCGATTTGAGGTATTATATTTTTTTCGATCGTGTCTTGAAATACAGGTGGTGGTGGTAAATCGATTGTTAAAAATAAAAATGGGGTTTGAATCGTTCGAACTTCAGCTCCTAGATCGAAAATCGGTTTTAATCCTTTCTCTCCTGTATCTGGTCTAGCTAAAATATCATGTTCTTCAATCCTAACTTCTCCTCTAAAAGCTGCATCTATAATACTACTTGGTTCATCTTTTTCTTCTTCTACTTTTTTGATCATCTGATCTGATTCTTGAGGATTTCCTTCATTTTTTAATTTCATGTGTTTCTTTTTCATCGGTTTCTTTTGATGTCCACCTAAGTCTAAATGTAACGTATTTAATAACCAACCTAAGAATTCTAATGGATCAGCTTGTTCTGTAAGTTTGAATTTTCGATTAGATCGTTTACTAACTTCTTGTCCAAATTCATGTGGACTAACTTGTGATTTAAATGCTTTTGGATTCCATAATTTTCTCATTAAAGTTCCAAACCTTTTAACTAATTCAGTATCGTTTGAGGTTGGTTTTCTACAGATCAAATAATCTCGTAATGGAGTCACATGTGATAAGATTTGAACAATCACATTTAGATAATCATTGGCTTTGATATTGTTTAATCCTACAAATCCTGGTAAATAACTAATTCCTTGTAAATCATATGCTACAGGATATAATCCTGTATCTAATCGATTTAAAAACTCGGGTGTAAAAGTAGGATTCAATAAGTACTTGATATCATCTAAAGATGGATCTGAAACTTCATATCCATCAGGTAAAACATAAACCTAAACCAATTAAAACTGAATAAGTATAAGATCAAGCTTTTCTAAAAAACATCAGATCAAGCTTACCTTTTCAGATAACAAGTTAATAAACACATGATGATCCGATCCAATACTATGTGCATAAGCAGGACTGATCTTACTACGACCTTGAAAATATTTACCACAAACTAAACAAGCATAGATATTGATGTTTGACAAGGTTACTGAACAAAGTCGTTCGAAATCAAAGTCTAACATATCTCTATTGATCGTATCTAAGTATAAATCTGATTTGGTTCGATTTGAATTGGTTTGAATTGGTTGGTTAGGATCTTCTGGTTCTGCTTCTAGGTCTAGATCTAGGTTCATTTCGTCTTCGTGGGTTTGAGGTCGTGGTGGTGGGTTTTCGTTTGAGAGTCTTGGACGCTTTGTGGGTGGCAAGTCATCTTGTTCATCGTTAGTTGATGGATGTTGGCCATTTTTAGTTGAATGATCTCCAATATTGTTAGTTGAATGATCTCCAATATTGTTAGTTGACGTGTCTTGAACATTGTTATTTGGAGGATCTTGAATATTATTCGTTGTGAGATCTTGAGAGTCCTTGGCTGGTGTTGAATCATCTTGAGTATCCTTATTTGTTGAATCTTGGGTATCCTCATTTGTCAAATTTTGAGTATCATTGTTTGGTACTGGAGATGGTGATTTTGATTTTGATTGATTTGATTGAGATTGACGATCGAATAAACGTTTAATGAGCTCATCTTTCTTTCCAGTAATCGCCAATCCTTCATTTTTAAGTAATTCCTAAAAAGTGAAACATGGATTGATAAGTACAATTGGATTGAACTTGATGGGCTGAGATAGATTTACCTTTAATTGTGGACTTTTGATGTGAGTTTTGTAAAAGATATGAATTCATTAGAGATAGGTTCCCGCTGGTTTATAATTTGAGATAGTTGAGATTGAAGACTTACACTTTTAATTTTTTGAGTTCATCCATATTTGCTTTGAATTGTTTCTTGGAAGACTTGGTGAATCTCGCCTGGTCTTCTCAATACGTGAGTTGATCGAACTATCCGCGGATACTATCTGGCCCCGTGATCGTATGAATCAATACCGCAGACGGGGCTTTGTCCGATTGACAGGTTGAAATTCAAAACACACCACCACTTCAAGAATTCTATCATCAGCATTCTACTCAGCATTCAGCATTCAGCATTTAACATTCAGGATGAACTCAAACAAACGAATCAAATTGGATAACACTCCACAAACCAACATCAAATCAGAAACAAATTCAAATTCAACCACTCATTCTACTTTAAACATCAACACCAACACCAACACAACAGATGAAATAGATCAACTTGAACCGATGCCATTACCAAGACCAGCCGTCTTAGAAGAAGAACAAAACATCATCAGATTTGTAGTGGTGACGAATGATAAATTACCAGATTCATCTATCATCTTAACCGGTTTAAAAGATTTATTTCAAAGACAATTACCTAAGATGCCAAGAGAATATATTTCAAGATTAGTGTTTTCAAGAGATCATTATTCATTAGCGATCGTCAAGAGAGGTTTAGAAGTCGTTGGAGGGATCACCTATAGAGCATTTGAAAGTAGAGGGTTTGCTGAGATTGTGTTTTGTGCGATCACTTCTACTGAACAAGTTAAAGGTTATGGATCTCATTTGATGAATCATTTAAAAGATCATATTAAGAATACTACACTTTGTAAACATTTCTTAACTTATGCTGATAATTATGCGATTGGATATTTTAAAAAACAAGGGTTTTCGAAACATGTGGGAATCGAAAGATCTGTTTGGGCTGGATATATTAAAGATTATGAAGGTGGTACAATTATGCATGTAAGGTTTTTCATATTTCACATATTTGAATTATAGAGTTTTGATGTTTTTTGATTTTGTTGTAATTATAGTGTGCAATTTTACCTAGAATTATATATCTTGAATTACCCACGATTTTAGCAAAACAAAAACAAGTAAGTCGATAGATCAATTTCTTTGAAACTTTCGATCAATTTTCAATTAACTGATCGATTTTATTTTATTTTATTCAAGGCAATTCAAAGTAAAATCAAATTAGTTTCACAATCTCATGTAGTACATAAAGGTTTAGAAGTTTTCAAAACACCAGGGTTTAAACCTATAGACCCAAGTGAAGTACCAGGATTGAAAGAATCAGGTTGGACACCTGAAATGGACAGATTGTACGTTTGAATCTCAATCGCTCTGAAGTTTATAAATTGACCAACCCTAGACCAAAAAAATCGGATTTCGTTTTTTTCTTTTCTTTTCAGAACAAGAAGACCAACCCGACCACCATCTTATAATGCGATGCGACACATCTTAACCGATTTACAAAACTCACATCATGCATGGCCATTTTCAAAACCAGTGAATGCAGAAGAAGTCACAGATTATTATACGGTTATTTTGAAACCAATGGATTTAGAATCTATTGAAATCAAATTAGAATCTAATACTTATTTAAACCTGGATGATTTTTTGAGTGATTTGAATTTGATTTTTGAGAATTGTAGAACTTATAATGCAGAAGGTAGTAATTATGTTAAATTGGCGAATGCGGTGAGTTTCTTTTCTTCATTTTTCATTGAAGAGGGTTCTCTTGGATTGAATTTTTTGACCGATTGATTTTTCCTTTTTTTTGATTTTTTGTAGTTGGAAAAACTTATGAAAGAAAGTGTCAAGAGGTATGCAATTAAACCGGATGAAGAAGATGAATCATAATCAAGCTTCTTTTTTAGATTATAAGTCGATTTTTGATTCTCATCTCTTTCGTTCTTAATTGCGATTGATTTAAAAGTTTTTGGAAATCAAATGCGGAAATTTCTTCTTTTTTGCAGACCGAGTCACAACATATATATGTATATATATACCATTCTTAATTTATAGCAAAAATTCCAAGTATTTAGTACGTTTTTGTAATTTTAGTTTAGCATAACTATCATCAAGTCAGATAGGTTTGGCTTCTCATTGAATTTGTTTGTAAAGATTGTGACTATTACCGCCGTATTCATGGTTGATGAACACTTAAAAAAACTTTTCAAATGTTTTGAAAAAATTATTTGAATAATCACAGCAAAAAACTGTGGTGATTAATGATCTTTGCTGTGATTATCAAAAAGTTTTTCTTTCGAATGTTCATCAATCATGAATACGGCTGTACATGGAAGGAAATGAGAAAATAAAAATTATTGAAGTCTTCATGGTTTGATGAACGATTTAACTTACCTCTCAACTTTGCAAGTGAGCAAATGCCAAAGAAAGGTGACGAGATCTACAATCAATTTCTAAATATTATCTCTTTTGAGCGTCTTTTGAGTTCAATATAGAGAACCAGTACATAGTAGCAGTAGGTCTAAAAATAGTAGAGACAGCTTCCCAAGAAACCGAAAACCAATACTCGTGATGATATTTTGTAAAGGAAACGACTCGGGCCACACTCATCTTTGCTACGGCCACACTTCACATGACTTGGCTACACATACTACATACATGTATTTACTAGCCTTCAAATTCACATTCCAGATCAATGATTCAGGGAGAACCAACACAGCCATTACCACCACCACCATCTCTAAAACATTAATTGGACATACGGTGAACGCTTGACATGATTATTTCATGGAAGCTGAAATGCTTGAATAACAATTACAAACTCTTGAAGAATCTAATCCGGAAGTTCATCAGCGTAATAATGCTGGATTATGCTCACAATCGCCATCGACTTAAATTGCAGGAGTCTGCAAATCGACCCCAAGCTTGATTTTTACTGTTTACCAACTACTTACTCAAGATATGAACTTGTGTTTCACTATGTAAGCTTAACAAAGCCCCTCACAAGCGCGTTCGCCGCGCCCTCAAAGAGGCCTCCGTGAACATGTGCAATTAAAAACAATCATATGATCACTTTGATCCAGTCTAAATCTTTAAAGTCTTCTATTCCTGAGAAATCCTTGGGTGATGTGAAAAACTCAGCAAACTAATTGGTGGTCTTGACTAAGCGTTTGATTCCCTGCCTCACTCCCATACCATCCAACTCAAATTGACTTTCCAATAACCTTCCTCAAGGTCTCTTGTTACCTACTGTCTCGCATCACGGAAACAATTCATTGTAACCAACTCGATATACAATGCATTGAGCGATCATGATCAAACCTGATCAAACATGACTGTTCAACGATTACATTTAAATCATCCCTTTTCCACCTCACTCTTCCCGCTCGTTTCCCAATCCTTTGATTATCAAAGAAAAAAATATGCACAGTTACATGTAGTGTGGTTAATACTAAAATTCTAATACGGAATACTTGTATGTATGTGTAGCCAAGTCACGTGAAGTGTGGCCGTAGCAAAGATGAGTGTGGCCCGAGTCGTTTCCTTTTGTAATCAGTAGAACTCGGAGTGAGAAGCGTCTCACTGCACTTCGGTATAATCTCATTTGTTAACGATCGATTGCAGGGTAGTCGCGTGCGCGTTGTATAAGCTCAACCTCATTGGATCGTGGGTGACAATGTTGGAATTGCAGAAGATGACCACAGGAACATGATATCGTAGGAACAAAAACAAGAGTCGAGGAAGTAAGAATGAAGAAACCAGAACAAGAGTGCAACTGAGATGGATCATATCTAGCTTGTGAAGAATATCAGACTGTAAGAATACGAAAACAACTAGACACAAGGCTCTTAATGCTGAGAGCAAATGAACAGCAGGTAGGTGTAAATTTACTTCATCTCTTTGCGATGGTATTCTGAAATGCGGTTTCCGTTCATTCAGTTCATGGCACACCATGTCTGGGATGACAACAGCCCAAATTTACACATCCTGATGAAACGGACTTGCATTCAGAACTGTCACAGGTCGCGCATTTATCTCCGCCAGACCTGTCAAAAGGAAGACCGCATTCACATCAGTAATCGCAAACTGAGAATAGCATATGTTCCGTTGAGCTTCACTGACGGTTTCTTTTCAAATATCGGGTCTGCCGTAGCTCGTCTTTCACTTCGGGGTCGACAGCATCCGTCAGCTTTGCATTGTGGATTGTCAATGCATTCAGAAGGGTCACAGGCCCCGCATTTGCTATTGTGAGAGCTTCGAAAAGAAAAATCACATTCATAACAGTCAGCAAGTCAAGGTAGGTGGAGGTACAACGAGTTCTAGGATGGTGGATGCTAATAGAGCCTGAACTTACCGGCTCCTTTCGAATAAGTTGCCCGCAGTAGATCGTCTTTGCAATGCTGCATCACTGGCACTGTTATTGATTGTATAGCGCATTAGGACATCATCTAAGTATGTAAGAACACGAAGACTTTACTCACCTCAAGTCCTTTTGAGCGGGGGTGGCAGAGATTGCGACTGTAGAATTGGACCAGGAGGTTAGTATCAAGAAAAAAATAAAGTATATAACAGATGTTATGGGTTAACTGACCAGCTAGGACAGCGGCAATTACTAATTGTGAGAAACGCATGTTAATATTGTTCTGGGTTTTAGAAAGGAGACAATTGGGTTTTTGACGTTGGATTGTTGAAAGCTGATGTTAAAGTTGGATGACAGTGAGCAATAAGGGATAGCTGACTGGGGTTCTTATGAATCTCTTGACTCGAGATGCATATGAAAACATTGTCTCTTCACGAAAGAAGATTAACAAAGACGGGTCCGAAGCATTCTTGCGCCATTAGACACCGCTCCAGAACATTCACGAGACCTCCACGACTGGTTCAGCCGAGACCCTACTGATCATGATGATGTCGACGTGACTATCTGGTTGTAGAACAAGGGTTTGATCTCTTGCAACATCCCAGAATCGAGCATCATATCAAGGGTAAGTTGACTGTAAGGATATGAACGAGCAGTAAATCAGGCTGAATACTGTAGCAATGATCATTGACCCTGCTCTTTCCATTCACTACCACTTTTCTGATTTTTAATAAATGATTTTTATTAAATGGGAGACACCCCTACTCGAAACAAGTATGTGACTCAAAGTGTTCGGTGGTATCCCATTCATTCCGATAGACAAAACCAATGCACCTATTTGGGAGAAAGTATCATAAACAACCATGTTTACTCGACCCCGGGTCGCGCAACCAACTTCCACAGGGACTCTCACTCTATGCACTCATTGCGTCAACCAACAAAATTAAAGTGCCTGTTTAGGAGAAGCAAGCAAGCCTGTAAGAGGTAATTTTGAAAATTACGTTGTATTCTAGACATTTTCCAATCTCTAGAAAAATTGCTTCACAACAAGAGAACATCCCTTGAGAAAAAAACCATGGATCACCAACAAGTGAAATTTGGTACTCTACCCCGAAAGCATCAACACGTACTAAACGGCACCAAATGGCACATCAACAGCTGCATTCTCGCTCATTGACAATCAATTGCAGGTCACTGAGGGGCGCGTTGTCTATATAAGCTCAAGCACATCGCATCACGAGCGACATTCTTGAAATCACAGAAGATGACCACAGGGACATGTGATCATAGGAACATAAACTGGAGGCAAGGAAGCACGAAAGGAGAGATCGAAACAACCGTGCAACTGAAAGTGATCATATCTAGGCCGGGAGGAACACCAGACTGTAACAATCTGAGTACGGAAACAAGAGTAAAGAAACAGATGCGCGCAGCGCGAGACGTAGAACTCATAGTGCAGAAAACAAATGAAGAAAATGTTACCCACTCGAGTTCCACCACCTTGAGAGCTATCCCCACACCACAAAAGGGTTTCCTGGTCTCATGGATAACTTGAAGAGACCAGGAATTCTTACAGGGTAGGATTTGAGGGATAAACAGCGGAAGCAAATTCCGTCCCTTTTACCTAACTTACTCCCTTCCCGAAATACGAATGGATTACATATCCTTCTTGCTTCGGTCAATGTATCAAATAATGTACGTGATCTTCTGTGACATTAGATTAGCACAAGCCTTGGGGTATAATGTACCACCTTTTGATGTTATTAAGGATGCTGGATAAGTTTGTTTTGTTACTTTAAGTTTGAGATGTGGTGTTTTGAATCACTCTCAGATCATGTTTTGGGTCAATCCTCTTATATTTGTTGATGTCAGACTTGAAGTTGATGATCAATTGCATTGATGAGTATGATTTGGTCTTTTGGAGAAGAGGTTTACATAGTTGGTTTCTTGGATTGAGGATGAATTGTGAAGTGAATGTGTTCAGTTTGTTGATGAAGTCTTGCTGAGTTCAACTTCAGAATTAAAATTGATCAAAGCTCTATCTTTTTTCAACTCGATCAACCGTTTCACCTTCAACACTACTCTCAAACTGCGTTCATCATCTCACTCTCAACTCGCATTTCCAGCATGGCTCAAGGAAGTCTTCGAAATACAGCCTTTGGAAAAGCATTGCTGCACTCCAATACATTCTCACTTTGGATGATTGATTGCAGGTTACTGGGTTGCGAGTAGTCTTTCGAGCTCATTGACTGGCGCGCGACATTCTTAAAGTTTCAGAACATGACCACAGGAACCGGACACGAGATCATAGGAACAAAAACAAGAGTCAAGGAAAGCAAGAATGAAGATCAGAACAGAAAGGCAACTGAAAGCGATCATATCTAGCTTGTCAGGAACATCAGACTGTAAGAATGCGGAAACAAGGGTCAAGAAATAGGAAGAAATAGATGCAACGAGGTCGAGACTAGACAAAAAGCTTCTAGGACAGGGAAACAATGAATCGAAGGTCACTGTAAGGAGTACACATATGTACAGCCAGTATGGCTATGGAAGCATGGGGTTATGCGGGTCTCACTATATCTTCTTGTCATTGCCCGGCTTCGGAAAGTCTTCACTCCTCAGAGCATCTCCAATCGTTTGGGTTAAATCTTGGGTTAGCGGGGCTAGAGTTACAGATCTTTAGCCGGGGTCAGCTAAACTAACCCAAATTCCCGCAATCGTTGTCTGTAAAGCTAGGATTAACCCTAGCTAATCCAGACTTAAAGACTGGGTGCACAACCGTTTGCTTTTAAATTTGGTGCGAACTTCACCTTTTCAAAGTCTGTATATCTTATTGCAACATGGACGCGAGTGCCATTTTAGAACAGCACGTGAAATTAATCAATGAAGAACTGAATCACGAGTACGATGAGCTGATCATGGCACTGATAAAGGAGTCATCAACAACCCAACAAAAGAACACACGTGAAACTATTCAACACGACCGGATTGCTGCTGACCAACAACTTCAACGCGACTACTTTCAAGACTCACCATTGTATCCTCAACATCTATTTGAAAGGAGATTCCGAATGAGTCCAGAACTTTTTGGACGACTGGCTGCCGACCTGCAGGGACACAACAAATACTGGATACAACGTCGCGTAAGTTTTTCCAAAACTATCATTAATGTTGGATTCAACAGTTGAACATCTATGCCATATAGGATTGCTGTCTGAAACTAGGACACTCAACAACCCAGAAGATGACCGCTGCGCTGAGACAACTGGCTTATGGAATGGCTGCCGATGGGTTAGATGATTACTTGAAAATTGGTGAAAGTACTGCAATAGAATCTTTGAAACATTTTGTACGCGATATAATCGACCTCTATTCAGCGGAATACCTAAGACCCCCAAACTCTGAAGAGCTTGAGAACATACTAAAAGAAAACAAGATGAGAGGCTTCCCCGGATGTAAAGGGAGTATAGATGGCATGCATTGGCTATGGAAGAACTGCCCTCAAGCATGGGCTGGTCAGTACGAGGGGAAAGAGAAGGGGACCTCAGTAATACTGGAGGCAGTTGCTTCAAAGAATCTATGTATCTGGCATGCCTTCTTTGGAACGCCAGGAGCCCTCAATGATATCAATGTTTTACATAACAGCCCACTGTTTGATTCCTTTATTAATGGTAAGATTTTTGGCTGTTATATCAGGTAGCAAGTATCTGACCTTTTCTACTCTCTTGAACTCGTATGGAGTAGGTTCTGAAGACAGAGTCCACTTTGAGGTGAATGGCAATCAATACACTCGTGGATATTATCTGGCAGATGGGATCTATCCTGCTTGGCCAGTCCTCATCAAGTCGATACAACGACCTTTAGACAAAGCAAGTAAGTATTTTTCAGAGTGCCAGGAAGCACTAAGAAAAGACATTGAGCGTGCTTTTGGGGTGCTTCAAGCGCGCTGGCATATCCTGAGTCAACCATGTCGTCTTTGGAGTCTGAAGGAAATGACCAAAGTGATTTTATGTTGCATCATCCTTCATAACATGGTGGTGGAAGACCGTGGCGAGTTGGATCAAGTCACCATTGACTATCGCACAAAACATGGGCTTGAGATACATCCCAATTGTCTTGATCCTCAAATCTCATACACTCTTGCTGAATATTACAACACAACATCAGAGCTACGAAGTCGCGATCAACACCTACGTCTGATGGAAGATCTCAAAATTTCAATGTGGATTAAGAGGGGGACTGGAGGGAATTAGACAAGAAATTCACGTTATGTTTCGATCTCAATCGATTCTGTTATGTTTCTTTTTCTATTTCATTTCATAAAATATAATCTCATCAATTGACCCAATGTCTCTGGTATGCAAATTTGTTATGGCAAGACACTTGAGAATTTCTTTTATTTCAGTGACCACAATAAACAAACAAAGATCAGTCAAATCTAGTGTAGAACATAGATAAGGTGAATTAGATCAACATGAATAGAATGAAATAAATTCCCAAGTCTAAGAGAAAAGATAGTTCCATGTTCTAATCCTCAGCCTGAACCTCTTCGTCATTTGAATACTTCTTCATCAATCTCGCTTTCAGCATCTTTAACACAGCTCTTGACTCTTCATCTGGACATGAATCAGGGGAAGTCGTTAATACCTTCATATCTTCATAATAAGCGTGGCTCTTCTTAGCTTCAGCATCGATCTCAAGAGCACGATCCGCAATCTTTTGACCATGTTCTAACATCTTAAGCTTTTGTTCCTGGATGTCGGAAGCCCGCTTGGGTTCTTCAGTCCGTTCGACATCTAACTCAGCCTCCTTGCGTCGTCTTTTCGCTTTTTTTTGGCCGACAGGACGTTCAAGAGGGTTGGAAGAAGGGGGTGGTGGTGTTGAACCGGTATGGATGATCGGATGGTGGACACCTGAGGCTGAAGTTCCAACTGAAGCTTTCTTGACTGGATTGGCAACTTGGGCCCATTTAGGAACATAACGCAAGATCTCCCACACCGCCTCATCCTTGAATACCTCGCTGGTTTGATTTTGATAGGTCTTCTTTGCTATGCGCATGTAATCACTGGGGGCGGTTCCACTAGGAGGGTTTCGTTCAATCGACCCGTATATACCCGAGAATTTGATTGTAGAGGTGTTCAGAGTTTTCCAACTAAGCCGAGAGAATACTGAATCAGCAGATGGTCAGGAAGTCAAAACAAATACAGATTCACTCACCGGTTCGGAATCTGTTGACCCGTGCGATGGACCGTGGATGCATTGTTATAATGCTCAGTCACCTTGCGATAAAACTCGGCACCAGATTGATTGTTTGAAGTTTCGGCGTTCTCGCTGATTGCGAGCCACGAAAAGGCCAACTGTTTGTCTTCAAGTGTTGTCCAGTTGGGCGCTCGAGATTTCTTCTGAGGTGCATCATCGAGTGGTATCTCAGCCATCCAAAGCAAGTTAAAAACTAAAGTGTTGTGGAGAGTGAGGGTTGAGAGGAGTCGAGTAGAATTTTATGTTGGAGTGGAGGTGTCACAGTTGAGGATGTGTATACGGTGAGCGGGGTGGATGAGGATTGAGCTGAATGGGAGATGTGGGCCTAGCTGGATTGAGGGGCGAGGTGAGGTGTGAGTTGAGTTAAGTAACACTGGGGTTAGCTGGTGTTAAATTTAACCCGGCTAGAAGATTTTTTAAAGAAAAGTTTACTAACCCTTGCCTAAAGATTCACCGCTGTGAATTTTTGAAAAAGATTAGTTAAATATTTAACTAATCCTGTGACTTAACCCGACGATTGGAGATGCTCTCAGAGAGCTAACCTTGGACTTTCTGGAGCTAGGTACGTTATGACCCTTTTTCATTATTTCATATAGTTGTTTTCTTGGTATCTGTTCGAGGACTCCTCAGAGAGCTAACCTTGGACTTTCTGGAGCTAGTTTCGTAATCAAAACATAACGAAGTTCTTAGTTAGTGCTCTCTCGAGAAGTCAAGCCGGAAACTTATCCGGACCCCCAGTGAAGGTTCTCACGAACCTTACACTTTTTTTAACTAATCACTTCGAAAAAGTTAAAACCACAATTTTTTTTCATACTATCTCACAACCTTCGGTCAATCCTATCCTCCAGGATAACCTGTCAATCTGTCCTTTTTTTTCTCTTCGTCTGTCAACCTTAATCGTCTCTGGAATCTCAACGTTCTGTTCAAACGAATTCTGTCATACGTAGCTCATCGTCGATACCGGTTCTATCGCGAGCATCCCTGATCACACCTGCCAATCGAATGTCACAGAAACCTGAGAACTATCTCGACGACCCGGACATCCTACTGCGAAAAGCACGAAAAGAGAAAACCAAAGAGGTCACTACGACAAAACTCGAAAGCCCACCAGCCGGTAGACCTCCCAATTTTTCTTGGAGACCAGAGGCATCGCCAGCGGCGTTGGCCGATCGTGTAGTTTACGCTTCATCTTTCCAGCAAGACAAGTCATCCTCTTCTCAGAAATTACAGTTCTCACCAATAGAAATATCACCATCGGCACCCGAAAGAACTGTCATTGACCTTCATTTCAAGAAGTTGTACGGTAATACGGACACGCCACACCCACCAGGCTACCTACCGGATAATACCCCGCTCGGGAAACATCTCACTGGTGTAACGTCAGCCTTGACGAGTACGACTGAGCCCACCAACACGATGTCAAGGGAAGAGGACGGCGAAACTATCAGGTACTTACGAACGCAAGTTGAAGCTTTGGAACCACAAACGGCTGAACTCGACCAGTCCAGGCAAGAGACAGCTGACTTGCAAAGAATGGTACGAGAATTGTTAGCCAAACGGAGTCGTCCTGGGTCTATTGAGAACGATGCGGGAGAGGCCGATCGCACCCGCGAGATCAGTCAAGCTGAAGGCTCGAATACCTTTAACCAATATGTGAACACCACTCCTACATCACCATCGCCACTACCGCGGGACTCACGACCTGTCCACCATAACAAGGGGAAGCAAGAACCGAAAATTGCAAACAACCATGACAATCAGCGCGATAACAATCTTGCGACTCACCGACACGTAAGCTGGGCTGAGGAAATCGCTCCTCAGACGACAACCTCAGGATTACCACCACGACAATCGACTCCTGCCGTTTCTGTTACCACACCGGCTCAACCATCGCCTGTGGAAACCCTGTATTCTCCGAGTCAACCGTACCTTCGACCTCCAGTCACCACTAGACAACCATATCAGCCGGTGACTCAACACACTGCAAGCAACAAACTCATTGCGTCAACCACAGCGGATCGAGTAAAGCTAAGTGACTTGCCGAAATTCACTGGAAAATTCGGGAAGCCCGCCAACCTATTTCACTGGCAAAGTCTTATCGAGGAGACGTTCGAAATCAAGAACGTCGTGGAAGATCGAGAGAAATTGAAACTCTTAGGCTCCTTGTTGAACAACGAAGAATTATCAGCGTGGTATCAGTCGAACAAAGAAGAAATCAAGAAGCAGTCGTGGGAAGGTGCGATGCAGGCAATGGCGATGGGAACCTTACCATACGCCTGGCTGACCAATACCAAAGACTCACTTCGCCGTCTGGAAATGAAACCTAGCGAGACCTTTGACAACTACGTGATTCGTGCTCAAGCTTTACACCGCCTAGTCAAACGATTTGGTCAAGTTGACGATGTGAATCTGGCTCAGTACATTACCTGGGGAGCGCCTCAGCTCTTCAGAGACCTTATCGCCAAAGAGGGACACTTACTTCAACGGCCATTCTCCTTCCCGGTCTTTAAAAATGCTGCCGACGCCATCTGGCGTTTCCTAGTCAACAGTCGCTTGATACCGGACCCTTCTGTCAAGTCAAGATCGAATCAATCTATGACGAATGCGAGTTTCACAGCAACAAGCACCGGTCGAGTAGCGCCTCAGCCAAGACAACGTTCGGATGAGGAGCGTGCTGATATCTCATGGCGTTATTATGAATACCAACGAAGGACGGGCATCTGCGCCACGTGCAAGGAAAAGTGTAACAACCCGTCTTGTAACAAGAAGAACACGAGATTTTTATCTGTTCCTGCCGACTTCAACCCCGGTCCACGACCTCGACGTACGCCACCTGTCACTAATGCAACCGCAGCACCAGGAGCGCCCACTCAACGACCAGCGGGTCGTCCGCCTCCAGCCACTACACCGTATCGAGTTGCCGCGGTGGAAGAATTTCCGGACCTCCTGGCAGAAGACATCGCCGCATATGAAGAAGCAGACAATGTCTTGCAAAGAAGCATTGAAGCAGAAGTCGGGATGGCAGCAGGGTGCGTAGCAAAACCTCCTGAATCCCCAATCATATTAGAACTAATATGTAATGGCAAACCTCTTCGCGCCTTGATCGACTCAGGAGCCGGGACGAATCTACTGTCAGAGAAGGTGGCAAGTAGTTTACGCATTCCTCGTCGCCCATTGGTCTCACCGGTTGAGGTACGCCTTGCCGTCGCTACCGAGGGCAAGCCTGTGGTGCTAACCGAGTTTGTATTCGCTAACCTGAAAAGCGACGAACCAAGTATACAATTCGGCGCGGTATTCTTCAAGTTGGCACCGTTAGGATCAACGTATGATATGATACTGGGCTCACCCTTCTTGTCTAAATTCAAATTGGATATATCGGTACATCGACGTTGTGTTGTTCACACCTCAAGTGGAAAAGTTTTGTATGAGAAAGGGATGCAATCTGAATTTTGAAGGCTATTATGCGCAATTGAAAACATAGACAAATTGAGTGACGTGCAGCAATTGAGTGAGAGAGAAGACAAGGTACTGAAAGAGTTTGAAGACCTATTCCCACCTGAGTTGCCCCCTGTTGAAGAAGGGGAAGAGGCACCGCCAGAGGTTTTTCCTGACGGAATGCCTGATCCTTTCCGACAGGTAAGACATAAAATTATTCTTACTGATCCCAATGTAGTGATTAACGAGAAACAGTATGGATACCCTCAACGACATTGAGACGCGTGGCGTAAGTTAATTGATCAACATGTGAAGGCAGGACGACTGCGAAGATCTCACAGTCAATACGGGTCCCCTTCCATGATAATACCAAAGAAGGATCCGGCTGAATTACCACGATGGGTGTGCGACTACCGGACGTTAAAAAAATTCACAGTGAAGGATTGAGCACCTCTACCTAATGTCGACGAAGCGGTACGGCTCGTGGCAACGGGGAAAGTCTGGTCAATTATTGATCAAACAAATTCTTTTTTTCAAGACCGTATGCGAGAAGAAGACATACCTTTAACGGCGGTGAAGACACTGTGGGGACTATACGAGTGGACGGTGATGCCGATGGGGTTGACAAACGGACCAGCTACTCATCAGGCACGTAATGAAGAAATTTTGGGAGATCTAGTAGGGAAAATCTGTGTAGTTTATATTGACTACATTGTCATTTTTTTACAAACACTTGAGGAGCACGAAGCTCATCTGCGACTAGTCCTAGAGCGTTTGCGACAAGCCAAGTTATACTGTTCAATCAAGAAGAGTAAACTATTTCGACGAAAAATCAAATTCTTGGGACACAAAATCAGTCAAGCAGGAGTCTGCCCGGACAATGAGAAGGTGGAAAAAGTATCCAAATGGGCATCACCTTCGAGCTCAAAACAACTCCTCAAGTTCTTGGGGACTGTCCAATGGATGAAGAAATTCATCGATGGATTATCTCACTACGTAGGCACCCTGTCAGCCCTGAGTACTAAACCAGCGTACCAATGGGCAACAAATATATTAAAAAACCTTAAAAACAGCAACTACAACTCAAGGCTCAGTTTCAAGAGTTAAGTTACATATGAATTGGCATATGTAACATGTGCAAAACTCACATCAAAGAGTGTGTACGTACACAACTTTCATGTGAACCAAAGCTACATATATTTCACAGACGTAACACATATGTAACAAGTGAAATATACTTATAACCCAATAATAACCGTGTTACTGTAATTAACCTAACCTTAGAACCACAATTTGTGCGCACTTGTAGTCCAAGGATACTCAAGGTTCAGACTATATAAACCCTGGAGATCCCACCAGTTTTGAAGCATCACATTATCATTCAACAACCATTACAAATTGCTCACTTCATCTTCCTAGAACTTTTAAAACTTTGTTTAACATCTACAAACTTTAAAAGCTTGATTCTACGAACCTTGAAACCTCAACCTTGTGTCTTGTTGACTATATTGTGTGCGCATCAACCCTTGTTTCTGTCTGATTAGATTCCTTAATCAGTAGTTTTCGTAATATCCATACGGTGGAATTACGTATAAGGAAGTAGTCCTTGAGTGCTGCTTATATCAGATTTGGGATTCATCTGATATAAGAAACTCTTAATCTACGGGGAAATCTCTATTAGTCAGAGTGTAAAGTTCCCGGTGTTATAAAAGATTTTAACACCACCTTCTTTGACCTTTCTTTGAATAAGAAGAGGATCAAATTAGGATTGAGAACTGCGCGTCAGTTGCTCTTATTTTTAATTATTGCAAGGACAATAATTAACTCAAAATCCCTGGGCAAAATCCTTTGTTTAAAGGTCAACTAACTGGAGTCTTTACTTGTTTATTCCAAGTAAAGCTCCTACGCCCACGTCTTTACCCGCTCAAACTCGTGGATACTAATCCCCACGAGTCTAGTAGAAGTTTGTTTAAACTTCTATCCTCTTTTTATTGAATCTACTAGCCCAACAGACGCTAGTAGGCTCACACACCCTAACGCCATTGACAAGCACGAATCTCAAAGGTAAACCCTTCTGTTGGGGAAAAGCTGAAGAAGATGCTTTTAACAATATCAAGCGTCTTATCACTACACTGCCGGTTTTACGAAACCTGGATTACGAGTCCGGGGAACCAATCTGGCTGTTCACAGACGCCAGCGGGAGTGGACTAGGTGCAGCGCTATTCCAAGGTGACAAGTGGGACACTTCGTCTCCGGTAGCTTACGAGAGTCGAACAATGAACGCAGCTGAAAAGAATTACCCTGTTCACGAGCAGGAATTATTAGCCGTGATCAACGCATTGAATAAATGGCGCCTCCTGTTACTCGGCATGAAGGTCAACGTGATGTCGGACCATCACTCTCTCACGACACTCCTAACTCAGCGCAACTTAAGTCGACGCCAGGCCAGATGGCTAGAGACTTTGTCGCAATTCGACCTGGACTTTCGTTACCTGAAAGGCCAGGACAACTCAGTCGCCGACGCACTGTCGAGGAAAGAGGACCTAGCGCCTTGCGAAATCAAATCACAATTGAGCAGAGATGAACTGCAAACAATTCGAGACGGGTACGATCAAGATCTATTCTGTACAAAGCTCGAAAAGGTGCTACCCTTGCGCGAGGATTGTGTCATCAAAGACCAGCTGCTTTACTTAGATGGACGACTAGTTGTCCCCCGATTCAAAGGTCTACAGGAGAAGTTCATCAAACAAACTCACAATGCACTGGGTCATTTAGGACCCCTGAAGACGTTGGCTCAATTACGGTAAACTTTTTTCTGGCCCAGTATGACGAAGGACGTCGAAAGTCAGCTTAAGTCGTGCGACTCATGCCAACGTAATAAAGCGCGGACTACGACGATCTCAGGGAAACTTCAAGCCAATCCTATTCCACAAAGGCCAATGGAATCAATAGCGATTGACTTCATTGGGCCGTTCCCTAAAGTCTCTGGGTACGACATGATCCTTTCATGTACGTGTCGACTTACCGGCTTCGTACGACTCATCCCGACCTCCCAACGAGACACAGCGGAGAGATCAGCGACGCGTCTGTTCAACGCATGGTCATCTATCTTTGGCCTACCTGAATCTATCATTGGTGATAGAGACAAGGCATGGACATCTCGGTTTTGGCGACGACTACATGAGCTGCTAGGTGTACAAGTCAATCTTTCGACCTCTTACCATCCACAGGCGGATGGGCGTAGCGAAAGGTCAAACAAGACTATAGGACAAATCCTACGACACTTAGCGGCTAATAAACATGGCAAGTGGTTGGAATCGTTGCCCAGTGCCGAGTTCGCCATTAATTCGGCGATCAACGTCGCCACAGGCGTGTCACCCTTCCTTTTCGTTTACGGCCGTATGCCACGACTATTCCCAATAGACAAACCACTCGACAACGAAGATCACGATGTGAAGTCTTGGATCCAACGACGTCAATCGGATTGGGCTGCCTGGCGAGATCAACTCTGGAGCAGTCGAGTGAACCAAGCCGTGCAATACAACAAACGCCGCCGGATGGGTGAAGAGCTGAAAGTGGGGGATCAAGTCTTGATAGACAGTACTGATAGACAACAAATAGTGGGAGGACCATCACGTGGAGTTGGTAAACTTCGCGCTCGCTACGATGGACCGTATCAGGTGCAAGAAGTCCTAAATGGCGGCCGTGACTATTGTCTTCAACTACGACCCAACAACTCATCTCATCCAATCTTTCATATCTCAAAACTGAAGCGCTATCATCATGACATTGTCGAGGGTGATGAACAGGACATTGCGGCCATTAGCATGGTCTTGTCGGTTCCGGAACCAATCCCCGAAGGTCCAAAAATGGAGCCCGTGGGGCACGCTACAAAACTTGATGAGGGGGTGCGCATTATAGGTAATGCATTAACACCCCCGCAATGTGAGTGCGATACGAATTTTTCTCCCTTAGTCAATGAAAAAATTGGCAAGCAATCTCCTCTCCTTGATAACAGCATCGAACTCGAGTCCACGGCCTTAAATACATGTGTGGGACAAGAAGTGTCGATTGCAGCCACTGGGATGGCTTCGTCTTTGCCGAAAACAACCCCAACCGGTCCTAAATTGGAGCCCTTGGGGCACGCTAGGACAACTGACGAGGGGGTGTGTATCGAATGATACATTAGCACCCCCGCAATGTGAGTGTGCTACAGATATATATACCCTTCCTGTTCAAGAAATAGCTGGCAAGCAGGATTCTTTTCTAAATAACAGGTTCACGAGCTACCTAACAGGATCAAATCGAGATATAGCAATACACAGCAAAACATCAAGAATTCACATGATTATATAATTCACATCAAGACTTCAAGAGTTATCTGATACATTAATTCAATTTTAAGTCACATCAACAATAAAACAATGCACTATTTTATGTTCACTTGAAACTTATCTCATCACGAAAGCTATGACCTTTTCTTTTTTTTTCTCTTCTCTCAATTTTTTTTAGAATCATATTCTTTTAATTTTTTTTCTTCTTTTTCTCAGGACGTGTTATGGTCAAAATTTTAGGGGCGAGTCATGCCAATTTTTCTTCAATTTCTTTTTTTTTCTTCTCTTGGTTATTTTGTGTCCAAAAGGCCCACATCAAATAGGAGGGATTATTTTTAGGAGGGGAGGGTGTAAGGAGTACACATATGTACAGCCAGTATGGCTATGGAAGCATGGGGTTATGCGGGTCTCACTATATCTTCTTGTCATTGCCCGGCTTCGGAAAGTCTTCACTCCTCAGAGAGCTAACCTTGGACTTTCTGGAGCTAGGTACGTTATGACCCTTTTTCATTATTTCATATAGTTGTTTTCTTGGTATTACTTTTGCTAAAAAGCTTGGTCAGAAAAAGAAAAAATAAAATAGAATTAGACCCAGATTTCACCGCAGCAGTCACAACGCAGCAGAGAGAAAAAAATTTTAGGGTGCTGTCAGCTGTGGTGCGACTTCCCTTCCATTCCAGCCTTTTGATCACCCACCTTTAGTTCACCATCACCTCGCCACCTATTTCTTCCCACACTCTTGCAAGATGAGCTGGTCAAACTCTTGGTAAGTCACTCTATGTCTTCTATTCATTATCTATTGGTGTGCTTTCTAAAAACCTTTTCATATCGTGTGATTCAGATGACCATCCTCACATTACAGTCTGAGATCAGTGATTAATTCACCTAGCTTGGTCTCACCATCACCTCGCCAGCTCTTCCTTCCCACACTCTTTCAAGATGGGTTTGAGATGTTGAATTGTTTCAATGGTCTCAAAATCTTGTTAAGTTAGTCAAGCTATGCTGTGAACATATCTCTTATTGATTTTCTGTTGTTTTTTCTAACAACGATCCAGATGATTGTTCTCACCACACAAAGATCAGTCATTGGTGTTTGGTGATCAATGATTGATGATCTATCTTTACCACTTTTCTCATATGCTCTTACACAATTGTCAGCTACTTTTGTATATAAACTTGCCTAGAGCTTCACGTGGAAAGGGTCTTGTGTCCTCACCCTTTCCATCTCGTCTTTGTGTGCTCTAGGTAGGCCTCTCAATTTTACATGTTCTTTAAAAAATTTATTGTGCCTGATGAAATGTCAAACAACGACTTCTATTTAATCTTTTACGTGCTCTAGTTTGCAACATGGAGAACAATCACATCAACCCAATCTTTCTGGACCGTTCTTCTGAACCAGATTCATTGCCTCATGAAAGTGTGACTACCCGATTGAGAGATGATCAGATTGCTATGGTATGCTGTTTTTGAACTTTTCACACTATCACTATTCATGAAGCTCACAGCTTTTTCTTCCTTCAATCTCATTCACAGAGCCCACATCCCAGTGTTGACGCTGAACAAATTGATGAAGACGATAACGCATACACCTTCTTTTTTGACTGTGAGATGTGGGTTCCTGACAAAAAGGGGAAAGGAGGCTTCACACGAATTGCATGTACTTCAAGTGTAGTACCTTGGCATGCCACTTGTTTTGATATAGACAGTCTGAAGGCAAAGTGCATGGAGCTTGCCAAAAGCGATGCAACCAAAAAATCCATTGAAAAAGTACTTCTTCATTCATCAAACAGCAGGAAGAACCCCGGAGTGTGGACCCTCTACATCAAAAAGTCTTCCAACTTTCCAAAGACATTAGACCGCCGTGTTGAGTTGAACTTAGACACAGTCCAAACATGGGTTGAAGAAAGTCAGGCCCTCTTTCCTGGTCGAGAGTCTGGTATTTCTTATCTTGTGCCCCATCCGAACAAAGTCAAAGCTCAAGCTAATGCGGTGAGTTCTACTTCTTGAGCCTTTTGAAATTCAAACCATCTTCTTACAGTTATTTCTTTCAGGCTGCACGTACCGAGGTGATTGCTGCCTCAGCTGAGCGCAAGCTAAAACGACAGATCGGCAAAGGAATTGACAAGGATATGTTTGACTCTGAAGAGGTCAGAACATTTGTAACTAACCCTCTATTTCATTCACTCACATTGCTTTTGTTTGATTTAACTCGGTAGTCTGATTGTGCATCTGAGAATTCTCAAGACTCAGGTGCTGCACTTGAGGCTGCTTTTTGCCATGAGCTGCTTGACCACCACGTGATGGATGGTGTCCACAACACCAAGTATCCTATTGTCATAGATCCAAAAGACTCCACCCGATACTTTGCTTTGACACTCGAAAAAGCAGAAGAATGGGCCAAACTCCGAGTGAGTTAGCATCATTTTTACATAACTGGTCACCCACATGCGCTAACTTTTGTTCCCAGCACAACGATGATGTTGATATTGATAATCCTCCGGCTCATTTCAAGTACGACTTGGTCAAAAAGCCAGCGAAAGACCCTCGTAAACCAACTGTTGTGCCCCCAGAAAGCAACAGCACCAATTCTTTCACGCCTGCTGCTATCAAAGATCTTCTTGTTGGTGTTGCAGCAGCTGTTGGGGAAGCAGTTCGGCCACCTCAAAGAAATCCAGCGCACAACCACGCCTCGCCAGATCCCACCACACCTCGTGCTTCTCACAAACAAACCGTTTCGCCTGAGCACCCTCCCCCTCTTTCATCTTCACCACCCACTGCACATGATCCAGACGAACCAAACGGAATCAACGGATTCCTCAACTTCTGCACTTTCCCAGAAGAAAAAAAGGCAAAAATCCGCAAAGTTTTTGAAGATACTGATGTTACCGACTATAGATCAATCAATAAAGATGATTTACCTCGAGAAGATTTGATCCAGCAAGGACTTTCCAAGGTCATGATTACTACACTTTATAACGATGCTCGGAAATATAGGCTCTCAAAGACTAAGAAACGAAATGCAGCTCGACAAGGAAAGCAGTCATTGGTGGCATGAAACTCTCCTCTCTGCACTGTTTGGATTCCTCACATGTTGCTGATGAACATCTGTTAACAAATGCAATAAATAAATGATGTTGAAGCTTTTAACGAGCTCGCAACTACCATCCTAATGTGAGAAAAAGGGCCAGTTGAATGAGATGTATCTTACATTCTTCAACCGGTCCAGTCCCAAGCTCTGCTGAATAACAAAAGAGATTGAATTTCTTATGAAATATATCCAAAATCTGAGTGAGTTTTCAAGGTAATCAAGATTGTCAGAATCATCGATCAAAACTGACTTTTGTTGAGAAAGATCAAGAAACAATCCAAATGTAGGTTTAAGTTGATTTGGTGGTTGATCGATAGTTTGTAAAGCTTCTCGAGTTGGATCTAGATCGATCACTATGATTTCAGTAGGATTCATGGATTGAAATCTGTTAGAGAAGAAACCTTTCGATGAAGGACTGAGATCTTTGTTTTAAAACGATCACTTGTTTGAAGTAGAACCCTTTATTTCTTGTTTAGAATCTGCCAGGATGTTGTTCTGATGGATTTTCTTTTGATGTTGAGATGGTTGTGGTGTGATATGATGGATTGGTAGTCTTCAAGCTGTCTCTTATGTTATTAAAAACAAGTCAATCAAACCCTTTCAGTTTGTCTTTGGTCCTATGAACAAGACGAAAAACAATCACTTTTTTATTGAAGAATTTGATAATCCAATGATCAACTGGTTTTTCTTGGTTAAAACCAATCAACCTTCCGATGTTCCTATAGAAGAGATTGTGAACAATCTCAGCTCTCTTATGTAATCTAGAGACTTGTTTTTTGGAACGAGATTGAAATCATGTGAATCGCTCGGGATCCTATGAAGAGAATTGGAACGATTTCGATCTTCACACAAATCTGATCTATGATTTCTTCTTTCTTATTCCTATACAATCATGATCTTCTCTATCTACAACTCATCTATTCTACATGATCAAGGTCCTCTTCAAACATCCAATAACCACAATGATAGTACAATTTGTGTGTCAATTCAGCTGTAAAGGTTTTGTGAGCTGCCTTTCGGATTCGTTTGACTGGATTTGACCTAGTTACTAAAACTTGTGATCTCCGGACATCAAATTTTAAGACATTGAATCCAAACTCGATGGGGTTCAACTCGGGACAGTATGGTGGTAGATATCGAAGAAGAATACCTAGATTTGATATTGGGCATTGTCAGTAAGTTGAATGAATCACGATGAAGAGAAAAATGGCAGGAATTGAAACGTCAAAGTGTACCTTTTTCCTTACAGAGATCAGCAATCGATCCACCACAATGAATCGACGCGTTGTCAAGGACTAGTACACTATTTGGGGCTGGGAAGCGATTCATGCGGGGAAGCTGTGCAGTAAATTAAGGTCAGGAATTGGTTGAATAATTGAATAAAAAGGGAACAGACTTACCAAGGTATATTTGAGGAATCTTTCAAATCGCTTTCGATTCACAGGTCCCTCAAGCACGGAAAGAGCGATTAAACCATTGAAACTGATGGCCGGGAGCAAAGAATAGCGGCCTTGATGCATCTTGGGAATCTTGCGCGTGGTGCGTATTCCAATTCTGCTTCGCTGATGAGTTCTCAAGAGATCTCGACCACAGATAGCGCTCTCATCTACAAGTATTGGGTAAGGGAGAATCAGTACCCATGAATGGTCATGAGAGAAATCTGACTTACCAGTAAATACTAAGAAGTTTGAGGGGTATCCCATCATATCACGTTCCCATAACAACTTGGGTCGCACAGATTTGCGAACATTACTAACACAAGCCTTCTTCAAGCTGATCATAAGACGGGACTGGAGCTCGAGATGAACCGTGCTGATTGATGGCATCTTTCCATGGGCATTGTAAAGCTTCTCCTGAATCTCATCCAAAAAAAGTGCTGGCTGCTCATTAACCAAAACTTCCATGAATTCGCGGTCGGTGTTATTCAAGTGCTGGTGTCGGCCACGTGGTTGGTGGGTGTGTGGATCACGTATGACAGCGCGGGTGAGGCGGTAGAGCTCGGTCCAACGGGTGAGTGACTGGCGAGATATTGATTTGCGAAGTCGCTGTCGGATCAGAGTCCTTGGAAGACCCTTGAGAGACCAGGTAACAGCAAGCACTTTCACGTCGGGTGAATACTTCCGGAAACCACCCATTGGAGGGGTTGGGTTCAGTGAGGAAAGCGAAGTGGTTGATTCGTATTTGGAGAATATGAAAAATATTGGCGGTAGCGGGGTGATCAAAAGGCTGGAATGGAAGGGAAGTCGCACCACAGCTGACAGCACCCTAAATTTTTTTTCTCTCTGCTGCGTTGTGACTGCTGCGGTGAAATCTGGGTCTAATTCTATTTTATTTTTTCTTCGTCTGACCAAGCTTTTTAGCAAAAGTAATATCTGTTCGAGGACTCCTCAGAGAGCTAACCTTGGACTTTCTGGAGCTAGTTTCGTAATCAAAACATAACGAAGTTCTTAGTTAGTGCTCTCTCGAGAAGTCGAGCCGGAAACTTATCCGGACCCCCAGTGAAGGTTCTCACGAACCTTACAGTCACCTTGCATCATTTCTTTGCAATCGTATACGATACGATTTTCATTCATTGACAACAAGCTAATTTACACAGCCCGTGGTCGCATCCCCCAGTGGCACAGCCTTCGCATTCTCTTTGAACGGAAAAGCACATTCACATCATTCATCAAATTGAGGTGCAGGATTAGACTATGGGTGGAGCCTCAACTTACCTCTTTTGCAAGGCCCTGAGCACCATAGCTCGTCTTTCTAAGATTGTATCAGTTGCACTGTTGTTGATTATATGACCTATCAGCACGCGATCTGAGTATATGGAAACACAAACACTCCACTCACGTGAGGTCCTTTTCGTTGGGAGTGCTGGAGATAGTAACTGTATAAGTGGACAGGGAAGTTAGTATGAAGGAGGAGATAAATTATATATCAGAGATCTTGGGCGAACTGACCAGCTAGGACAGCAGCAATTATAAATTTTAATAAAAGCATGATAAGGAACTTTTTTGGATCGTCTGAACGAGGCAATGTGATTGTTGAGGTTTGGTTTATGAGATGGTTAAGATGGACGATGAGGAGGAGGACAAAGAGGTCGTTGACTGGAGCTCTTATAGATTTCTTGTAGCGAGAGGAACCTAACTTAACGCATTCATGGCTCCGATCTCGGAAGTGCTTTCTAGCCGTAACGATAACGTGACTAGATTTCATATCGACATCACCTGAGGTCCGAGGATAATTTCAAAGAAAGGGTAGAGATCAAGTTAAGGTAAAAAAACATCCATTCAGTGTGCTTCATTCATTTCAAGATAAGAAAGTGGAGAATATAAATTGAAAGACTTACGTTGTGCTCGAGGTCAATGTTAAAGGGCATCATCGGAATTGGAATTGAACTGATGATCAGAACTTGAAGGTTGATGCTGATGAAGTAGCAGATATCAAGATAACAATAAAATTAGCAAAGTTTCAAATAGAGAGATGATGATCTCAGTATGAAAGATGTCAAGAGAAAGATGAAAGAAGGAAAGAATAAGGGTCAAAGTCGAAAATCTACAATCAAAGTGACAAGGTGGGAATCAAGCATGAAATGCATCAGAGGAAACAATTGATATTGAACCATTGAGATCAAGGGAGTGAGAAAGTGGAGAAGAACTGAAGCAGATTAGAGAAACGAAGCTCGCCCTGGCGCAACCGGAAAGAGAATAGGATCAGGTAAATTTGATGACAAGCGCGATCGGAGAGATAGACATGAATGCCGGTCGGAGCGAAAGGATGTGGATGCAGAGGTGGAAGACGAGGGGGAAGATACGTACATAATAGATGGGGGTGTGTAATTTTTAAAGAGGAATCAAATCCTATTCTATTCTCTATCATATCTTGTATAATTTTTGGGACTTCCTATCATATCGTGTGTGATTGTGCTGTTAGTTTTGAAGGGTTGGTTATAAGTTGATCGTATGCTGCGTGGTGTGCATCATCATTGATCCAAGAAGTGTTTCCTTAAACTTGTGGCCAAGTAATTTTCTGAGTTTTACTTTTGATTGTTATTTGAGTGCGGTCATTGTGATAGTGAGGTCGAACTCATTGTCGAAACTTTTGTCAATAGCTAGGTTGTAATTTATTTGATAGACTTGCAAAAAGAGTGTAACTATTACATGGAAAAAAGGGCGATCAAAAAGAATTGAAAACTTGATAACTTGATTAGAAATCTAATTTACAAATCAACTTGCAAGTGAATAAAGGTAAGAAAATTCATATTATTTCTACAATCACGTATTTAAAAAGTCTTCTCAGTTGAATCAGAACCAGTAGCAGCAGTAGAACTAGATCCAGCAGAAACCGCTACAGAAACCAAATCCCAAAATCAAAATCAGTCTTGATTTTCTCCAAAGAATCAAAATTGATAAAAATGATGATAATTTACCATTGAGAATTCGATCAATATATTCAGATCCACTCCATTTTTGATGTTTTAAAACTTCACAACCGATTTCTTTTTCTTTTCTTTGTATCAAATTAACGTAACCTAACATCCCATCTTTTTGAAAACTTTTAGCTAATTGATCTATTTGCCCCCAAAATCCTCAATTAGTACATCAAAACTTGAATGATAGTTTTTTGAAATTGGAATTGATTTTTTTGCGGTGAAAACTTAACTGGTCATTGTTGCAGTGGAATGCAATCCTGCCAAGGAGATTAATTGTAAATTGAAGCCAACTTTTCCAAGTTCCCATACAAATGATTTTAAATCATGATCTGAAAATCCATGTTCAGACCAATTAAACGAAGGTGAAAGGTTATAAACTAACCATCTATCAAATCCAAAAAACCAATTCCATTCAATCTCAATCTCAAGTTCTTTTTTGGGGTAGGGAAATGAACTTAACTTGTTGGGGAATTGCTCTTTGATATGTTTAGCAATTAATTTAGCTTGGTTCAAGTCTGGTTTTTTCGTTTCAACCCATATCAAATCAGAGAATGGAGAAAATTGAATGGCTCGATATAATGCTGCTTCCAATCCTCCTTTAAATCGATAATAACCTTCTCGAGTCCTTGGTAAATGTGGATTCCACTGTAGTGGAAATTTCGGATTTGAAGGCAAATAACTTTGGGCTATGTTTAGTGAATTCGTGTGCGAGTTTGTTTGCGATTGGATTTTGTTGAGGTAGGACTTGTATGTTGAAGGGGGTAATCCGTTCTTTTCGAAAACTCGTTCGACAGCTGTTTTATAGAAATAGCAAATCGTGAAACATTAATCAGTACTGAAAGTGAAGATTCAATCTATAACGCATATATACCTTCATCAAAAGTCACTAATTCCACATCTTCTAACCATTTCTTTTCAATCTCATCAATTTCCTCTCCAGCCGCACCTCGTTCTTCAGCTTCAAGAATTTCCTCAACCAAAGATTTTTTATCCCCATTTTCAATTCCAAGTATGAACCTAAAATCACGTGGATCATAATCCGAACTAATCAATTTAGAACTTTCAGAATCAGTTCTAGCTATCAATAAGCTTTCTAGTCCCATAATATCCCATTGAAGTCTAGCGGCTCTAAGTCTACTTAAATGTTCTGATATAGGGACTAAAACCTTTCCGGCTTGGTGTCCGCATTTCTTTCCTCCATGTAACTGATCTTCTAAATGAATTCCTGCTACACCTGATTCTCCAAATGATTTGACTAATTTCATGACGGATGATAATCCTCCATGACCTGTATCTCCATCTGCTATGATCGGTTTAAGTTGATTTGTTTCGATTTTTTCGTTTCCTAATTGGTATGCTTCGTCCCATTTCTTTCGATCATGTAACATTTGAGCTTTTGCTAATCTGGCCACTTGAGTCGGTACAGTCGTATAAGGATAATCTGCTAGGTCTGGTCCTACTTCATTGGAACCTGATACAAATGTACTTGAAGTCGCCCATCCAGAAACATAAACTAATGGTAGATGTTCTGACATTTGTGATTGTTGTACTGGATCTAATGCTCCCATTGTAAGCAATGGTTGACCGGTTCTTTCTGCTTCTGTTAATTGATCAAACAGTTTCCGTGACATCAGGTTTGCATAACTGTTGGAATGAACGGGTAGTGCACCACGTTTTGATGCTATCAAGGAAGCTGGATAGGTTCGTTTGGTTTCTTTGAAACGTGGTGCTTTGAACCATTCTTCGATTGATTGGGTTAATTCTTTTGGGCTTGTTGATGTCATTTTCGAAGTCGATGAATGGAGTCGACGAGTTTGATTAAATCGATTTGCGAAGCAGTTTAGTTGATTTCTTGATTTGAGAATCATTGGATTGGTTAGACTGATGAGGTATCGTTGAAGTCTTGCTGAGTTTACTAGCTTGAGGTTGGAACTCGATCCAAGTCCAAGTGCAAATCAACATTTTCAGCTTCAACACTATTCTCAAACTGCATTTCTCACTTTGACATTTCAACCAACTTATGTAGAGGGTGCCCAAACTTCAAATAAAACCAAGAATTCAAGTTCGGTATGCATAAACACTTGGTTTGTTGGTGCACTCTGACTTTGTTGATCATTGATTATAGGCTACTGGCGTGCGCGTTACCTGTATAAACTCAAGCTCATTGAATGGCGGGTCACATTGTTGCGGTTTCAGAAGATAACCTCAGGAACATGAGATGATAGGAACAAAAACAACAGTCAAGAAAGCAAGGACAGAGAGGTCAGAACAAGACAGAAACTGAAAGGGATCATATCCAGCTTGTGTGGAACATCAGACTCTAAGAATACGGAAACCAGGGTCAAGAAACCAAGAATTAACAGATGCGCGAGACTAAAATTTTGGAACACAGATTCTGATGCAGAAAACAAGTCAACAGAATATGAATGTAACCTTACATTATCTCTTTGCAATGGTATACGCTGTGATCTGCATTTGTTCAGTTTTAACAGCACCCATTCTGATTGCAAATTGATCTAGGATCGACGCAATCGCTGCGTTCACATTGTGCACATTGAGAATGCTCATAACTAGGAGAGTAGAACCACATTCAGATCAGTCAACAAATCCAGATGCAGTGTTAGACTACTGTATCCTACTTTAGGCTGAACTTACTGGCTTCTTGCAAATATTTTGGCCGCCGTAGCTCGTCTTTGTAGGGCTGCATCCGTGTTACTGTCATTGATTATATCACCTGTTAGTATATGCTATGAGTATATAGAAACACAAAGACTCCAGTCACACTATGTCCTTTTGAGTGGGGGTGGCAGAGACCGTAACTGTATAAGCGGACAGGAGGGTTAATTGTATGATTCTGAAGGAAAACTAAAATTATATACCAGGGAGAATGGGTCAACTGACGAGCTAGGACAGCAGCAATTGCCAATTTTAAGAAAAGCATGACAAAGTATTGTAGATTTTGATTGGAGCAAGACAATTGGATATTTTGATTTTGAGTGTGGAGATTTGATCTATAAGACGGGCGATGAAGGGGACAAAGAGGCGACTTGGGTTTTTACAGATTTCTTGTCTTGACAGGAACCTGGCTTAATATAACTTCCAGTCATGATTCCATCTAGAATAATCGCCTACGGTTCCAGAAAGCCCATTCAAACCCGGTCCAACGCGTGCTTGAAGCCACGAGAACGCATGGATATCTGAAATGCGCCAGCTAAGTCAATAAATCACGCGGGGCGAAAACCTTTTTAGTTGGACGCCGTGATTTCAGTTCGGAGGTTGTTGAATGTTTTTGTGGGCTAAAAAAATGGTGCGGCACATTCAGACACCCACCACTCTGCACCCTTCGAGTCTGACCCTTCGAAATTCGAGCAAATTCTTCATCCGAAATTTGAGCTTCGAAGTGGATGTGGAAGTTGAACTCAATGAATGCCTTTACCGAGGTGGTTGAGGACTTGCATCTTTCCATCCCATGCTTCAATTTACAGCCGTCTGGTTTGGTCACTGGCAAACTGAAACGACTGCTTGAGCAGCCATGGTATATATTCTATCGATTGAACTTTGCATCACACATACTGAAGCGTTGTGTAGGGCAATTCTCTCATTAATCATCAGAAGGAAACCTCACGGTAAGGTTGAGATTGGTTGAGGATTCCTTGAGCCGTCTAATCGGATATGAAGATGTTCAGATCCTCAGCAATAGGTTGTGCAGCGACCTCTGTCAGCAGGTAGAACCCAAGATTGATCATGATCATGGAGGAGAAAAGCGGGCAAGGTTGTTCGTGTCATCATTACCAGATCTTGCATCCAATTTATGTCTAAGAAAAGCATGATGAAGGATCGTGAATTTTGAGTGTAGAAATTCGATTTAACAGACGGGCGATGAGGGAGACAAGAGCCAACTGGGTTTCTCAGATTTTCTGTCTCTACAGGAACCTATGTAGCTTGATATATGTAAGTTCCAGTCATGGATCCATATAGAAACATTGCCATGTATCCTCACAAAACGATCCAAAACCGGTCCAACTGTCAACACGTTCTTGACGCCACAAAAACATATAAATATCAAGAAGGCGCATGATAACTCAGTTAAACCCCGCAGGACGGATTTTTTTTAGTTTGACGCCATGATTTCAATTAGGTTGATGGATGTTTTTGTGGGGTATACAAAAGGTCCGGCACAAGACACGGTAGAAGCCTGTAGACACAGGTCCACTCTTCTCTACCCCGCTGACCACCCTTCAAAGTTCAAGCAAATTCTGAAGGCGGATCGTCTGTGCGGTGTTTTCTTTGAGGCATGTTTACTTCTAACCTACTTCTCAAGTTGCATGAGGACTTCTTGTGAAATGTCATTGAAAACTTATATATGAAATATAATTTGGTTTCTTGGTGCACTCAGATGGATTCTCAACTGTTGACAATCAATCTCAGATTACTGGCGTGCGCGTCGTATAAGCTCAAGCTCATTCAACAAGCTCATCAGGCGCGGTGTGACATCCTTGAAGTTTCAAAACATGAGCAAAGGAAAGTAAAATCTTAGGAACAAAAAGCAGTTTCAAGGAAGCAAGAATGAAGGGATCAAAAAAAGAGAGCGATCGGAAGTGATCATATCTAGCTTGAGAGGAACACCACGCTGTAAGAACACGGAAACCAGGGTCAAGAAACCAAGAATTAACAGATGCGCGAGACTGAAGTTAAGAACAGATATTCTGGTGCAGAAAACAAGTCAACAGAAGATGGGCGTAACCTTACATTATCTCTTTGCAATGGTATACGCTGTAATCTGCATTCATCCAGTTTTAACAACACTTGCGTTTATGACATCCTGATGTAGGGTCTTGGCATTCAAAACCGTCACAGGTCGCGCAGCGACTATCCCCAGACCTTGGAAAGGACAACCACATTAAAGCCAGTCAGCAAATTTAGGCGCAGCGTTAGACTAGTGTATCCTGATACAAACCGAACTTACTTGCTCCTTGCAAAGATTTTGGCCGCCGTAGCTCGTCTTTGCAGGACTGCATCAGTGGCACTGTTATTGATGATATAACCTATTAGCACTCAATCTGAGTACATAGAAACACAAAGACTCTGCTCACACTCCGTCCTTTTGGGTGGATGTGGTAGAGACTGTGACTATATAAGTGGTCAGGAAGGTTAGTATGATGGCAGAAGTAATTTATGTATCAGGGAGAATGGGGGGACTGACGAGCTAGGACAGCAGCAATTGCTAATTTGAAGAAAAGCATGATGAAGAATTGTAAATTTTGAGTGTGGAAATTTAATTTTTAAGACAGGGAATGGAGGGGATAAAGTGACAGTCGACTGTGGTTCTTATAAATTTCTTGTCTCGACAGGAGCCTAACTTACAATATGGCCGAATCATGATTCCATATAAAAACATCGTCTATGCCATATGTTTCCACAAAAAACCATTCAAAACCGGTCCAACGCGTTCTCGACGCCACGGAACCGTGAACCAGAGCACAGACCCACAGACAAGCGCCGTGTGGCAGGTCAAGACGATTTGGGGTTGTGAAACCTGCTACTTGAAATTTTTCGATTGTTTGTGGATGCTAAAAATTATACCAACACGGGCATTCTCCTTTACACGTTCAAAAGCCTTTTGTTGTAGTTTGACTTCTTATCGCACGAGCGAGGTTTATTATTTGACCCGCTTTTCATACTCTCTGTTTGTACAAATGACCTTGATTGGACCTGAATTGACCCCGATGGTCCCAAAAGAACCTCTTCAAAAATGGGTTAGACGCTTTCTTGACGCCACGAAACCGTGCCCCAGGGTACAGGAAAGCGAAGTGTGGCAGGGCAGGACGATTCGGTGTCTGAAACTTGCTATATTGAATTGTTTGATTGAATGGATATTAAAAAAGGCGAGTGATAACTCAGTAAGACACGCGGGAGGGAAGATTTCTTAGTTTTACCCCAGGATTTCTACTCGCAAGTTGATGGATGTCTTGTGGGGCATACGAAATGTCCTGCACAGACATAGCCACAGGTAGCCACCCTTCTCACCCTTCAAAGTTCAAGCAAATTCTCAAGCCGAGATTTCAGCTTCAAATTAACTGTTGAGCTGGACGAACGCCTTACCAAGGTGATTGAAGACTTGCATCTTTCCATGCCCTTGCCATGCCTCAAATTACACATTGGCCAACTGAAACGACTGCTTGAGGAGCCGTAGTGTATATATCATCTATAGCACTTTGTATCTACACACATTGAATAGTCTCAAAGATGAAATCTCTGCTTCGTGATTTACTGAGGGTCTCTTGAGCATTTCAATTGGATATGAAGATATTCTGATCCTAGGCAATAGGTTGTGATAAGGAAGAACTTCGATCGTCTTTGTAGTGTTTTCTTGGAGATATATGTGCTTCTAAAGCACTTTTCAAGTTGTCAGGACTTGTTGTGAAATGTCATTAAGAGTTTGTATATCAAATATAATACATATTTGTAAGAAAACTGCGAAGACAGATCAACTCAATAGACTCGAATAAGAAAACTCCAACTTGGACTTGAACTTCAATAATAATAAAATTGATATCTTATTCCAGAAAACCTTTTAATCAAAAACAATCTTTTTCCCTTTCGGAACGGCACTTGCTAAAGCTGCTTGTTGTTTCACTTTAGCTTCCCAACTTGGATGTACTGCTTTCCTTTGTCCAATTGGTGCTAGATTAGGATTAGGTAGATTTGATTTGGTTGTGTCTATTGACTTCGGTGGCGGTGGTACTGGTGCTTGTTTTTTGGCTGCAATCTTTTGTAAATGTTTGGCTCCCTTTCCGTATTTCTTTTCCCAGATTCTAAAACATTCACAAGAAAGAGAAATTGATCAAGATTTCAATTTGGTTTGAGATTTAAAGGTTTCACTTACGCTCGACGAGCTTGTTGACCACGTCTGTTCTTACGTCCCATTTCTCGCTCTAGTCGATCGTAAACTGGATCATCAAGATCACTTCCATCTGAACCATCAATATAACCTACATTCAGGGTGGGTAAGAAAGTTGATGAAGTGGGTCTACGATCCATTGTATTTGAATATTCGATTCTTTCTTCATCTGATTCTTCACTTTCAGAATTGGAATCAATTTCACTCGAGGTTTCTTCGGCTCTCGTGGCTTGATTGGTTGTATGTTCTCGCATTTTACCCTTCACGGATCGTTCTGGTGGTGAGTAGCGAGCTTCGTCTCCATCATCACTACCACTGTCAGACTCTTCACTATGGCTTTCACGTCGTCGCTTTGTAGGCCTATCATTCAAAGCTTGAGAACGTATTGGATGAGTATCTTTGCTACTTTGAGGCCTTGAAGAGCTTCGGTTGGGGGTAGTAGAAGGATTTGAGGAATCAGAAAGTGCGGTACGAAGAGTCGATGTCTCTTCTGCTAAAGTTTTTGATATAAGCTTGTTACTTGAAAGTTTGTTTGCTATACGACCATGAAGAGGTTCAACCGGAGGAAGAGATGAAGGTAGGGTTTGGCGTAGTTTGAGTAATCGTAATGAGATGATCAAAGTAGCAAAACTTGTTGGGTCTATAGCCTGATAAGGACGTTCCATGTTGATGAGTGGTAGTGGTCAGTGTTTTTGAACGTATGATTCAAATCGATCATGATAGTCAAACTACTTACTCTGAGATCATGAAGATCGGATTCTAATTCAGGTAATTGACTAGGATCTACTCTTGACTTGGGATTTGGATCTCTGATGAAGATATACCCAAAGATTGATTAGTCTGATTATCCAAGTCACAAATAAGATGTAAAATAATTCACTGACTTGATTGATTTGATCTTTCGTAAAAAATGTTGAACTTCAAAGGTTTTCGCTTTCTTAACTGCTCGAGATACATTTTTGATAGCTTTGTTCTGTGTTTACCAAAGTAGAATGAAGTTTTATCGTCAGGATATGTCTGAGACTCAAGCGTGGTTGTTTTTTCGAAGACAGAAACGATATGTTGTTACTTACGATTTGATGAGAAGGTGATTCTGAGTTGGTTTCAAGTTTGGATTGTTTATTTTTCGAAGTTTCTTTCATCTTCAATGAGGCTGAGCTGATTGAATGCTGGAATCAGTTTGTCAAATGGTCAATTCAAGATTTTCAAAAAACATCTTACTGGCCCCGCCGGCTCACTTTCTTTACCGAAGGCCGAGAATGTGATCGCCCGACTCCAGACAGTTATCCGGCATCCCAGCCACTCGGACATTTCACTGACTCCAGAGTCCAAATGCATAAATGGCTCAAAGCAACAAGTGATTCAATGGCTGCAGAACAAACATTCACCTACGGACATGAGGGCTCTCAGACAGCCATATAGTTATGCCTTGAATCATGTAGCTCTTTTACAAAGCCTATTGTGAGACAAGTACATGACACCAATCCAATCATCAACTTAAACAAGAGAAATGGGAATTAGTTATTTTGTGTATGTATAGATGGAAATAATAATGTGTCTTAAACTCAATTACTATCTACTTCATGATGCCTCAGGTGTGTTTCACAAGTTATCTCATTCGAATCTCCAGTCTTCACTTTCAATTAATGCAATCCAGACCATCTTGAAAGCGTGAGATGATACTGCAGCTTTGGGTCAAGCGCACTCAATGAACTGGGAAAATGGTATTCTCATAAAACTAGAGAATTGAGGCAAAGGATGGTCCAGTTTGAAGCTTTCTTTGAATTTTTTAAAGAACATGTTCAAACAACAAATCAAGATAGATGTGAATCAAAAACTTGCATCAAGTCAGTTGAAGTAGCATATTTTGCATTTCTGATCAGTGATACTTAAAAAATTGGCTTCAGACCAAACTGATTTTCCTTTAATCATTCAGTGTCTAAAGGTGAGAAATTCCAGAATTGGGCTGAGTCATCATGGATGAGAGGCCCCTATAACATTGTCAATCTTATGATGATTACAGTTTCCTGATGCATAGATAGTTGACGTAAATGAGACAACAATTACTCACGTGCCAAAGCAGGCCAAAGCTCGTAGTCTTGAAGACAGCTATGAAGTTTGATTGTATCTTCCACCCTTCTACAAATCAGATCAAGTCTACGATCATATCAAAGTTAGCGATGCAATGCATATGTTAGTGTGTAGGCTAGAGAAAGAAAATTTGGTACAAGTTGGTGTTTCCTGAAAGAGCTAATGTGCTCAGAATCTATCATGAACTAATTCTAAATACACGATGCAGAGAAAAAAACCAAGCAACTCAAAAAATGGATGTCATAGTGTCTAAAAATCGTAGAACCCAAGATTGATCATCATTATTAAAAAGAAAAGCTAGCAAGGGTGTTCATTTCACCATTACTAAATCTTGTAGCCAGTGAATTCCAGACAGCTCAGAATAGTCATCTGGGTTTTACTGAGGGAGTTGAATCTTCATCTTCGGAGTCGTCCGCTGGCTGGGTGTTGTGAACTTCCTCATAACCAACATTATTTGGGATAGCATTTTCGCTGGTTGATTGCCGGGTAAACAATGTACGAAAGCCTGTTGCGATGCCATACAGATAACAAAGCAGTTCGCGTCAATCGGAATGATCCCGCGAGAAGGAAAATATGTCATTTAGAGGGCCAAGTATGACTCGAAAGAAAAACATAGTTTGAGCAACAAGCCCCACTCACCAGCATTTTCACCTTGCAGCCGCGTGGTTAGATAGTAAGCAGGTAGTCCAATCGCAATGAAACCTGATGTGCAACGAGTTGATAATCGTAGAATGAGTCTCTCCATTTGAAGCATCTTAGCTACTTGGTGCGACTTACCGAATGCTGCCAAAGACTGTATCGGGGCTGAGAAGATCGGGATCAAAAGTAGGAAAAGAGCTACACAAGCAAATATTAATGGATTGATTAACCAAGTTCGATATGGCCTACGTAAAAAACAATGTGGAGTGACTCAATTTCCACGCAATCACGTCGTAATATTACGAAAGTTTGGGTAAAACTTACCTTTCTAGATGAGGTTCTCGAATTCTGAGTAACAACAAGGAGATGATTGTCAAGAGATAAAAGGACCAAGAGCATGTTCCGTAGAATCCAACCAAGGACTTCATTCCGATACATCATAACAAGTTAGGAGGAGTAAGCCATTAAATTGTATTCATGGATAATGAAGATATTCACGAAAAACTGAGCCTGCAAGAGCATTTTACCTTGAAGTCACCAACGATTATCATAAATGTGGTGAAAGCTGCTTGTAACGCCTGTAGAGAATTATAGAAGAAGCGATCACGATGTAATTCAACATCTGATCAATTGTCATACTTATATCGGTATGTACGGTAAAAATATCAAACAGAGCGCACCAGTGCATTTATTGGCGTGTTTCTTGTAGTATGAATATGCGAAAACATCCTTGGAATGTACCTGTTAGAATAATGTATCTGAGTTTAGCAAATCATTTGGGGTAAGAACGATCCTCAAACCCCATGGCATACGCACCGTTCTTGGGCTGCAACCGACACTAATCTAGCAGTGGTGAACACCGAACCTGTAGATGGTAAGGAACAAGATCAGCCGTCTGATCACTTACGGATAATTGGCTCCTGTGAAGCAGCAACTCAAGTACTCCCAACTCACGGCGAAGATAAAATAATCAATAGAGAGTCGTACGTACTGTTCAGAGCCCCAAAGCACGACAAAGCCACAATCAAAGAAAAGACTAATCCCCCAGCTGCGCCCAACAATTCTTGCCCAAAGTCAAGTGCAATGGTGTTCGATTGGGCAACGACTTTCAGTGGTAAGACAGCTAGATAAGAAACGTTGGTGGCTAGGAATAATACCAGGACCGTTGCCATGGACACATGAATGACTACTGGTAATGTTTTTCGCGCGTTCTTGAGTTCTCCGGCAATGTAGTTACTGAAGGTTTCAACAGTGAAGAAATGCAATGACATCAAAAAAGCGAAGATTTCAGTCTTCGATTGCACGATGTGGGAATTTAAATGCTCTTTGATGGCTATCATAGGGAAGTGCGGCGACCTTCGCTGAAAATAAGGTTTGTCTTGGGAAGGCCCTGTGGCGAGCAGATGTGGAAGGAGCCTGACCTCGTGTCCCAGCCATCAAACGCCCACAGTCCCGAGTACAGCGCTAGTACAAAGTCACCAGGTGAGTGGGAGGTGCCTGCGAATAGTTTAGCTGCTGAAAAGCTTTCGGACATGCGGCCTTGTCCCACCCGTACCAGTGCCATGATCACGATTGCCAACAAGCTGACGAGCTTAAGCACGGTAAGGATGATCGGAGCGTGATTTCCTAGCCGATCCGAAAGACCATTGACCACTGAAACCACAAGCAAGAGAACTATGGCGACGAGTTTGATGACCGCTAATGGGATGGCGTGTGCCGATTCGCTAGGTGCGGCTGTAAAAGCTGTACTGTTTGATTGTTGGAACAAAGGCCCGGATCAAAAGATGGGCCAAAGAGCGCAAAAATGTCAGCAACGTTGGATCGGCATCAGCGTCGAGTTCGTCACAATCTTGTACGACTCATTGTCATATTTCCCAAAAGGGGTTGAACCAAGAGTTTTATGAAATGCAGAAATAATGCAACATCAATGAAGCTTGGACTCACTGATAAAATATGCGACATAGGTACTCTCCTCCAACGATGGATATAATAGCGGCGGAACCAGGCTAAATTAAGATGCGCGTGTACGAATCGGTGAAACGACCAAAATACAGATTAGCAATTCATTTATACAACAAGTATTGACGTGTTGAGAGCTTTCAGCGATGGTCTACTTGTAACAGAAATCGACCCATGTGGAATGCTTCACCTTGAGAGCGACTAAGCTAGTCCATACAAATAGATACGAGGCCCATGAGCCAAACACGTAGTTCAAATATGCCTGTGCTCCACCGTTCAGTGGGATAGCAGAACCTAGCTCTGCAAAGGATGATGCTCCTGTCCAAGCCAATGTACCCGCCACGACCCAAATGATTAAAGAAGCACCGGTGCTGCCTGCATGTTGACCTGAAACCAAAGCATCCACCATGGGGGGCGTTGGAGGATCAGCGACACACTCTTCAAGTCCGCTAAAGCATGGCGATATATATTCCTCACAGTGTTCCTCTGCTGACAAAAAACAACGCACTGAGCATGCCCGGGGAGGAGAAGATACCGGACCCTACCTGCAGACCCACTACTAAACCAATTGCAGATATGGTAGGGATCTTGGCTTCAACTCGATGAGAGTGGCGAGAGGGCTCCGAGCTTTGTGAGAGTGGAAGAATATGAGAGCTGAATTTGAATGCTCCTAGACTCGCTGAACGTAGCCTGCCTTGAGCTGCTGGGGCCAGAGGGATGGTTGCCTCGGCCGCGGGTGTGTTCAGGCCAGACGGAAGCGAAGAGACCTCATCATCATCATCTTGCTGCCGGATGAGTAGGTGACCTTGGGAAGTCGAGACATTGTCGATGTGTCGCTGAGTCATTGGGTGTCCGACCAAGTCAGACGAACTGGAGCTGCTAGCGGACTCCCTCGAGAGACGTGAAGAACCGGTTTCTGAAGTCATTGATCCAAATAATGACCGGGAAAGTAGGAAGGGAGATGTCGTGAGGGAGATGGAATGACACCGCGGGAATTAACTCGTTCAAAACCCGATTGAGCAAAATTTCGGTGTCCGGGTTTGCAATTTCCTCGAATCGTGAAACTCGTTCACAACTCGTTAGCATCAGGTTCACTGATTTCCCTCGAGTACACTACAATACATACACATACACTGCACTCTCAAAATCTTTAATTCCAACCGTTCAATGATCTCACTCCTTATCTTGTCCCCACTGAACTCTTTTCTTGTATTTGGTTGATCAAGGCTTGACAAAGGAAGGTGAAGGTGAGTACAATGGTGAAAGGGGTTGTTGTTTTATCATGTGACTGCACATACACGGGGCCAGCAGAGTACAGAGTATAGCCCGAGGGAAATTGGCAAACCTAATGCTAACGAGTTGTGAACAAGTCTCTTGATTTGAGGAAATTTTGAACCCGGACACCAAAATTTCACTCAATGGGGTTTCAAACAAGTTAATTCCCGTGGTGTGAGTTGAGAATCCTCCTCCTCGATCGTCGCTCCTTGGTTGTCTTGGGTAATGCCGACCTGGTCCCAACCCGGGAAATCTGAGCTGGACCGGGGCCGACTCCTCCCTACTGGCTGACCCAACCCGGTCCGCTAGCCCCAACCTGGTGAGAATCGAGATACGCTCAAAAACCTAAAAAAACCCTTTGCCCCCATTCAATTGAGATTTCTGATTTTTGTTAAGTTTGGGGTAGACTATAGGATCAGGGTTTGGCTCAGGATCGTTCTGAGAAACCTGATAATTTAGAGAGACCCTCACAAACCCATAAATTTCCACAGGACTCTAGGCTCCAAGGTCAATATCTGCCCTCTCTTAAGGTCAGGCGGATCATCTGGCCTACATACTTGTGGTCACAATCTTTCACCTGTCATGCCTCGCGACATGACCCCCCTCACCCTCAGCAGTCATTGGGTGAATCACCACTTCTTGCACACACGGTTCACCACCCTCAGCCTCGCCAAATGATCAAACCTGGATCAACCATTCTCTCCTGGATAGCACCATCCAACGCTCCCAACAGATCTTGTTACCGATCTCACAACCGCGCATCCTCAACTGAGGACCACCCTATGATCTTTGTTTATTGATTGGTCAAAGTGATCCAGTATGTGACGCTAAGTCAATCGCAATATGAATGTCGGTCAATATGGCACCAGATTGATGTAATTATAATGCTGTAAAGATAGATGGAGCACATCAAATATAGCTCCGATTTGCTTGTGAGTCTCTTAATTTCATCTTACTTCTTTTTTGATTTCATCAAAATAGAAACCGCTGAAGAGATTTATTATCTTGATGGAAGAAACTGATCAGCATGTTTTCCTTTTTGGTTCTCTTTTTCTAAAAAAGTTAATAGTGTATTGGTCAGAGAATAACGCTCAAGAGACCTATCTGAGCGGAACAAAAATAGATGGTGGGCAATGGCCTTTGCAATGATCTATACTAGAGTGTTCTCCTTTTTAAAAGAATATCATTTGATTACGCCTTTGATCTCCTTTTCTGATCTCAATTATGTGAGCTTTCAGCTTTATACTTGAAAGTGATTGAAAAACTTTCAAAGTATTATAAGATAGAGACTAAGGACAGAATCTTTTCTTGTTCATCACTGGCGCGGTTGGGATGTCAAAGTCTTGACAGAAAAATGTTTGGTTTATAAAGATTTAAAATAATACCATCATATCTTTTTTCTCAGAAGCGAACACTTTTCAAACTTCAAATTGAATTGAAATGGCATTACATAGAACCATATGAGGGGTAAATAATGATTACACTTCATAGAGAGTAAGTACAGGTCTCCCAATCTCTCTCATCTCATGTTCAACATCATCAAAACCTTCAGGTCCAGAAGGGGCAAGATCTTCTGCTTATTCGTGATGTTGTTGAATGTCTATCATACCTACGTCTACTGTTCCAAAGAGGTGCTCAAGATCTCCATATATGATCGAGCCAAAACCTTCCTGCGTTTTGAAATGAAGATTCTGTGTCAGCATGCTCCTTAGATCCACATGTCCATTGGTTGTTAATAAACCTAAACGGAAAACCAACTGACAGTGCTTGCTGATGGTAATTGATCAGACCATGATAACAGCATGATTGATGAATCCAGATCAAGAGCGACCAAAAACAAAAAGAATAGTGATCAAATCAAAAGATTAATGTGACTGAGTGGTACTTGAATCCAGAATGTGAATCGATGGTTTGTGAATGTGGCGGGTCAGAGGCAAATGAATACCCGATGGCGACTAGGGTGTTGGATTGAAATCGAATCAGGCGCGTTGGATAGATTAGGGATGGCACTTTTTATCCATAGTCCAAATGCAGTGTGGTTGGTGGTCTTGCGTGAAAATTCTTTCGCGTTGGGTGGTGATCAAACAAGGGAAAAGGGAGGAGTTTTTCTGGGACGGTACAATATAGGGCTGTGACCCGGTCCCGGCCCTGCCCGGCCGAAGGTGCCCGGCGATATTTTAAACGCTGGCGGTCCCGGCCTCGGGGCTCTGAAACCTAATCAGAAGAGGGTGCAAAGCCCTGCGGGCGCCCCGGGCGCCCGGCCCGGCCGACTGCCCGATCCTGTTTTCGCCAAAAATAATATAAACATTTCCCCTTTCCAAGGGTTTTTTACTCATAAATCTGGGCCCGGCCCTGCCTGGACACCCAAGGCCTGAGATTCGGGCAGGCCCTGGTCGGCCCTGAGAAGTTTCCAGGGGACCTCGGGTCTACCCAGGGTCGGGCTTGGCCCCGGGGCCGGCCACGAACTCTCAAGGCCGGGTCACAGCCCTAGTACAATATATCAGATCTGTGACATGCACCCGTGCTTGCCTGCCACTAAGGTTTTGGACATTTCTGACTTTTACCTCCCTGTAATATGCTTGTGTGTAGGCTTTTACCGGGGTGGCTGTATGCTGTATTTCTCAGGATTTTCTCACTATCAGATTATCACGGATTATCAGGAAAAAAACCCCGATCCTCAAGTGCTCCCTGTAAGGGGTAGTTCCGGGAGTCGTATTTTTGGTGAGAATTCTCAAAGCTCTCAGATTTACGGTACTCAAAATGACTAGGTCCGTGCTACCTTTCTTGAAAACCTGCTTTCAAAATGTTGTTTTTGCGGAGAAAATGAACCGTACAGAACTCCAAAAAAAAGTTCCAGAGAATTCCCAAGAATTCCCCTGCAAAAAGATCAACTTTGAATCTATGTTTCTCACATTTTTTGAAAAAGGTGGCTTGAACCTAGTGGTTTTGAGTACCATAACTATGGGACACCTAAGACTTAGGTAAGGCTTGGCCTCATGCTTGTATGCAGTAGGGGTTCTCAAAGTTGATCCGGTTGCTTTTTGGCAGTAACCTTGTGTATTGAGTTGGCATTTTTCGACAGATCACAGCCAAAAAGTTAACTGGGTCAACCGGGTTTTTACAAAACGGGTCTACTTTGAGAACCCCTAGTGTTTTCCACCCACAAGTCACCATGTCATCCCACAACTGCGGATCATGTGATTCCTGGTGGGTCCCATTCCATCAACACCATGGGGTTAGACAACCCGAGTAGACTCTACTCCACGCACCTCAACGTGTCCTTTCAATCTTTGCATGAGTGTCACCGGTCCATGACTCCATCAGCCTACCACATGTAATCACCATATCACCGGCACCAATCATATGCCAAGATATCAACATCCTCACTGTAACCAATACGACAATCGATTTATCAACACCATTCCCCATTCAATATCAACAATGCTCCTTGTGGACTTTGTGACCCGACTGACAGAAGATCACCCACAACTGGCTTCCCAATTGACACTAATTAACTTCATCCACTTTGTCAATCTTGCCAGCGAGATGTACCACCGTGCCAACTCAGCCCTCAACTTCATCTTGACCAATACTCAAAGTGTTCCATTCCTAAAGCTGGCCTTGACACTGTAAGGGTATACCTTACAGGTAGTTCTCAGTAGTTATGGGTTATGGGGTTAGAGATCAGTAGTGTAGTCATCTAGTTGCCCTGGCTCCCGAGTCACTTTCTCCTTAAGGAGATTCTGCTACTCGGAGCCAGGTAAGCACATCAGCTTTTAGTTCTTTTCTTATACTTTTGTCTCTGTGGATTGTTTGTTAGGATAGTAGCTGATCAGAAGGTGTTGCGATCAACTGGAGCGCACGAGAATGAAATGGAAAGGGTAATTTCAATTTCATAAGTAACACACACAACATGAAGGAAAAAGGAAATACATACCTGGAGCGCACGAGAATGAAATGGAAAGGGTGAGGAAAAGAGACCCTTTCCTAGTGCAGCTCCAGGTTGTATATATACACAACACTACTACGTAACAAACATTTGTTAGTTATGTAAGAACTAGAGGATTCACATGATCCGTCATGAGAGATAAAAGAAAACAATAGACAAAAAGCAGTAGATGGAAAGCACACATGACAGATGACATAAGGAATACGAGAGGAGTTCATCATGAGATATCAAGTATTCCAACACCCCCCCTTGCGTCCAGCTAGCTTCACCAAACAAATATCATAAGATAACATAAAGAAAGAGAAAGAGAAATTAAAGAAAAGAAAGAAAAGAAATTAGATCAGACCAAACATGGCTCTGTGACGCTCGAGCAAGACGCGTGGTAGAGGCTTGGTAAGCATGTCTGCCAACATGTCCTTAGAGGATACATGTAATATAGTCACATCCTCATTCTTTACACACTCTCGGACAAAGTGGAATCGAGCGTGAATATGTTTAGTCCTAGAGTGATGCTGAGGGTTTCTTGCAAGAGCCTCCACGCCTTCGTTGTCAACATGAAGAGGTATTGCTGATGGGGTTCTTATGTTTAGTTCGAACAGAAGGTGTTTAAACCACATAGCTTCCCTACACGAGTCAGACATTGCTTTGTACTCGGCTTTGGTGCTAGAGAGAGATACGGTGGTCTGTTTACGTGATTTCCACGAGATTGGACCATGCCCAAAACGAAAAGTGTAGCCGGTAGTAGACCGACAATCGTGTCGATCCTCAGCCCAATCCAAATCCGAGTAGCCTGAGAAAGTAGCAGATCCACCCAGACAGAGTCGTAAATCGACCGTACAGGAGAGGTATTGAAGAACACGCGGACCTGCGGCCCAATGATCAGAGGCTGATGGGTCACGGAGATATTGAGATAAGCGGTTGACGGCGAATGAGACATCTGGTCTGGTGCATTGTGCAACCCACAGTAGAGCACCAACCAGACTCGAATAGTGACCAGGTGAGGGTTCTTCCCCTACAGCTCGAGGAGTGAGATCTTTGAACGCGGAATCAGTAGGTGTTTTGACCGAGATAGAGTCAGACGGTAAGAATCTGTTCATTAGTTCTTGTATGTAGTGTGACTGAGAGAGAAAAACCTTTTGTGCAGGAACATCACGAATGATATCGAGAGAGAGGAAATGAGTTAGTTCTTTGTTTGACGATATTTCAAACTTTTTGGATATGGCATTGATGATTTCTTGCACAAATGAGTCTTCACCGACAATCACCAGATCATCGACATGAGCAGTAAGAGCTCCCACAAGCTTGCCATCGACCAAACGAAAGTAGAGAGTAGGATCGTACTTGGATTGCGTGAGATCAAGAGTGATGAGAATCCTGTTCAGTTCTGCATTCCACAGCCTAGGTGACTGTTTCAGGCCGTAAAGAGAGCGTTGGAGTTCACAAACCCAATCAGGATGCTCAGGATCTTCGTACCCCTGCGGTTGGGTCATGTATATTGACTCTGTGAGAAGAGAATTGAGAAATGCCGATTTTATATCAATCTGCCTGCCTACCCATTTCTTACATGCGAGAAGAGAGAAAACAAGTCAAAGAGTCTCCATACGAGTAGTCTGGGAGAACACTTCAGAGTAATCTATACCGTGAACCTGAGAGTAGCCCATAGCGACTAATCGAGCTTTGAGCTTGTCAAGAGATCCATCAATGTTTTTCTTGACTTTAAACACCCACTTAGACTTAATGATTTTCTGCTTGGCGGGACGTGGTACAAGTTTCCACGTACCCATTCCGATGAGAGTGGAAACTTCACTGTCAGCAGCTTTTAACCACTTCGACTTGTTAGGAGAGCGAAGTAATTGTTTCCACATTCAAGGAGTATCAATAGAGGCAGTTTCCTCTGTTACTAAACCTACCCAGTTGCCAAATCGATTGGGAGGTTTCGTCAAACAACCAGAACGACGAGTAGGGGGAACAGGTTGTTTGACCGATTTCTTTATAGATGCCTTAACAGGCTTGGTTGAGTTGTCTGGGACAGATGACTGACTGGAGGGTCCTTCAGAGGCGAGGGCAACGAAGTAGGAGGTTCTGCTTGAGATGAAGGTGTTTCCGGAATTATTTCGGGCACAGTTGGTATTGAGGGCTCAGCAGGAAGTGGCATGCGTTCTTGTGGCGCATCGTCTGAGGAAGATGATGGACTGTTTATCCGGGGTGAGCTACTAGATGAATCTGACGAGATGGTTATTGCTTTAGGAGATGATATTGGTGAAACAGCAGGTGTTACAACAGGCGTGGGAGCAGGTGGTTGAATAGGCCTGCAACGAGGAGCGTGTATAGAGTTGGAAAGACATCTTTCGCGGAGTGCGCGACGCTGTCCTTCCGTTAGAGATGGAGAGGGAGAAGGCACGTAATCACTCGGCCAGGGGATATCAGCTTCAATGGCCGGGGGAGAGCAAGAAATAGTTGAGGACACTGCAGACATTATTCGGGTTCCCCAAGTGGGCAGGGAAAAATGATTGGGAGTATGATTTGTCATAAAATGGTCTATCACTCCACACCTGAGCCATAACACCCACACTACATATGTGTAGCAGGCTCAGTGAATATGTGGTTATCATGTACATACAGTTCTGCTCAGTTATCTGCTCATCAGGACAAGTTATTCATATGTAATACATGCTGTAACTTCTTTCAGATTGAAAAAAGCTTCCAAAAGATTGACTACATACACTGACTCAATGTTTTGGTGTGATCTCATCAACTCAACTGCATGTAACACACTTTCTGTTACTAAGACATAGCTTCAACAATATTGCCTGAGCAGCTACAGAATTATATGTAGTGAATTTTTGGGAAAAAAATTTCAAAGTCGAAAAAGTTACATGTGGTATAACATGTGATTTATTTATTCTGATGGGCAAAAAACTGAGCAGACCTGTATGTACATGATAGACAACTATTGACTTAGCTTGCTGCACATATGTAGTGTGGGTGAAATGGCCCAGGTGTGCAGTATTAGATTCTTTTATGAAAAACTGTACTATTAATCATTTTCCTCTGCCAAATTGGGGAAGTTGAATGATGTTTACAGTGGGAGTAAGGAAAGATATCATGACAAAACAGGACATCTCTCGATTTGACAACTTTTCGATGTCTGAGATCCCACAATCTGTACCCGTTCCCATCTGACAGATATGACAATAGTACTGTGAGGGTAGGGTATTCTTTAGAGTACTCTAGGCTCACTATGGGAAGGTAAGGTGGGTTCTTTTTATTTAAAATAGTTGTATTTCAAATGTAATTTTGTAAATACAATTAGAAATAAAAATGAAAGGAAGAAAGGAAATGAGACTGACAGTCTGTTTGGATAAATCCAGACAGACTACAGTTAAATGACTCCTTAGAAGGAGGTTTGAAATACAATAATAGAAGGCTGGATCCAAGGCCCTCCCTTAATCTTCAAGGTAACAGATTAAAGAGTGATATGTAGGTCACTAGCCTGGTTATTTATAGTCACCAACTGGTAGTTATTCAGAAGGTCACTAACCTGTGAGTTGTTGTAGGTCACTAACCTGCAGTTGTTCAAAAGGTCACTAACCTGAGAGTTGATAAAGGTTACTAACCTGCAGTTGTTCAAAAGGTGACTAACCTGGAGTTCTTTGAGAGGTTACTAACCTGAAAAGTTCTACTTGGGGAAAGTAGAGGATCCAAAGGATGAAGAAGGAAATTACTTTATCTTTTAGGCAGGAATCTGCTTTAAAGTGATGAAGTGAATCACTAGTCTTATATTTATAAGACTTTTGATTATGTACTTCAAAGGAACTTTAAAGGGTTCTTTAAAAGATATGTGTAATAAAATGCTTGAGGGAAAATCCTTGAAGGTTGAGAGAGGAGGGGTTTATATATCCTCCTCTCCAAACCTAGTTGTAGTGATATTTGATTGTATCATCACTGTGGTTTAGGGTTTAATAGTTACTATTAATTATGTTTATTATTAATATTACATAATTACATATACTTGTTATGTAATTTATGTAGTATAAGCATTTTAACTCTTGACACTGAGTTATGAGGTGTAATTGGTATTTTATTACATGTTACATATGTTTTTAAGTGTATATACATATGTAATTGATGTTTGTATATGTTTTATTATATGTTACATGTGTTCTATAAGCTGTATGTACATGTAATTAGGTTTATAAGTAAGAGTCCGGTATTATAAGTTAGTTTTGGGTACATGTATATGTACCCAGGGCTGACAAGTACAGCAGCTTGAGCTTTCTGGTCTAGTTTCTTCCTGTTTGCTTCAGGAACTTTGTAATACGCTTGACACCCAAAAAGAAACAGGGCGGAGACAGATGGGTCAGGTAGAGATAGGATTGAATGTGGAGAGTGAAATCCTGCCGGCGTATAACACGGTATGGAGTTGAGAGTGTGTGTGAGGTAACAAAGAGCATCAGCCCAGAAAGTCTTTGGAATTCCTGACGTAACAAGTGAACATCGCAGATGATTCCCTATAGTTCTGTTTGAACGCTCAGAGACACCGTTGAGCTCCGGAGAATGTGGAGGGCCAGGGTTGTGTGTAATGCCTTTGTCAATGATGTAGGCTTGCATTTCTTTACCAAGATACTCGCCACCGTTATCGGTACGTAAGGACTTAACATTGAATGAAGTGAGATTACAGAAAACAGCACAGAAATTCTTGAAACACATAAAGACTTCCGACTTGAGTTTAAGAGGATAGATGACAGTGTACTTGGAGTAGTCATCGATAAAAGTCACAAAGTACCTAAACCCCTCACAAGATGGTGTTTCAAAACTAGCTACATCAGAGTGAATTAGATCCCCGGGATGAATTGAGCGATAAGGAGATCTAGAGTGAAAGCTCATTTGCAACATTTTACTTTTAACGCAAATATCACACTGTTGAACCTCGATTTCATTCAAAATTGACGGTTTGACATCATGAGTCTTCAGGAGGGCTTTCAATGGACAAAGACCTATATGGCCTAGTCGACAGTGCCAACCAAATAAGCTAATGTCAGCTTTACTTGAGAAGCATGAGATAGAGGGAGAGGTGTTAACTTTTTCAGGAAGATAGTATAGGTTTCCTCTTCTAACACCGTTTCCTACTGGTAAGGAGTCTGAGAGATTATCGGTCGATAGATGAATGCAGCATCCGTCTTTGGTAAACACCACCGAAAAACCATCGTCGCAGAGAGACGAAACAGAAAGTAATGGTTCTTGCAGATTGGGGACAAAGAGTGATTTGTGACCGATTGATCCTGATATGCCGAGTTAAGCTGTGCCAGAGTGGGTAGCATGAATTACCAAGTTGTTGGCCAAGTGGATAGACCTCGTAGCAGGAGTAAGTCCCGAGAGAGATGAAGAGTTTGGTGTCATGGTTGATGAACACCCAGAATCAATATTCCACTCTTTGAGACGGGATATCCTCGCAACATCAACCAATGCAAACTTAGCTTGTGCAGGGCTTTTGTTTTCTGATTCAGATTCACTAAAACCTAGCGAGACAACAGAGGTTTTACCAGCTTTTGACGATTGAGGCTGAGGTCAAGAGTGAGAAGAGGTTTTAGAGCCTGACAGAGTCGTCATTGATTTTTGCTCCTCCAGAATCTTGTCCAATGCCCAGCAGTGATTCACATCGTGATTCGTTCGTTTACAAAAGGAGCAGAATTTAGCGTTCTTAAGTTTGCGGTTGTTCTGACGCTGATCTAAGGATGCGGGTTTGTAGGATTGAGTCGAGGATGAATGAGATTTGAATGCCTTTGAAACAGATACATGACCTGATGCATTTCTTTGATTTTGTTCGTTTTTGAGTGCACGAATGACGGAAACGGAATTGGTAGTCTTCTGCTGCATTAGCGGAGTTACCACGTGCGCCCAATCATTGGGCAACGAGTTGATAAGAGAGGTCGTGTAAATATCATCGGCAGTAAGAGGCTGATCTTCCGTGATAAGAGATGTGAGTTTCTCAAACAACTGATTCATCGATTGCAGATGTGTATCTAAGTCCATTTCTCCCATTTTGGAGGTGACAAGAGAGTTGAGTACAATCATTCTACCGCCCGAAGTTGAGTCTTCATGTGCAAGGCGCAAGGCCTTCCACATGGCAGCGGCGTTGTTTCAATGTGGCTTAAGATATTGATAATTCACATCTTCTACCGCACAACTGATGAGGGTACAGACAAGAGCATTGTCATCCTCCCATGTCGATGGCCTAGCTTTCGCATCCGTCTCTTTGAGAACATAAGTCAACTTAGCATCCACAAAGTAGAGCTCAAGAGCGAACTCCCAGTCGAGCTAATTCGAGTTCTCGCCAGGTGGTTTCAGAGCAGTGATACCGGACAGTTTGTTAGAACGATCATCCAAAGAGCCTAATGAGGCCATGATTGAAGTGGTATAACGAGATAAAGGGGGATAGAGATCAAACAAAGACGGTGGATAACGTGTGTTTGTGTATAAAATAGGAAAATCCAGCGTTGGGATATGAGGAAGTTGTGGTGTGTAAGAGATTTGTATTGAGGTATTCGAGAGAAGATGATTTAGGTTGTGGAGAATAGAAAAAAATACACTGGTGTACTGTGTACCCAGGGACCCTTATAGAGTGGCACAATTTACAGATTTAAAGGTTTTTATAAAAAAAACTTGAATCGAGATCTAGCAGTTGGTAGAGATGGGTCTCATAACCTGTTGCGATCAACTGGAGCGCACGAGAATGAAATGGAAAGGGTAATTTCAATTTCATAAGTAACACACACAACATGAAGGAAAAAGAAAATACATACCTGGAGCGCACGAGAATGAAATGGAAAGGGTGAGGAAAAGAGACCCTTTCCTAGTGCAGCTCCAGGTTGTATATATACACAACACTACTACATAACAAACATTTGTTAGTTATGTAAGAACTAGAGGATTCACATGATCCGTCATGAGAGATAAAAGAAAACAATAGACAAGAAGCAGTAGATGGAAAGCACACATGACAGATGACATAAGGAATACAAGAGGAGTTCATCATGAGATATCAAGTATTCCAACAGAAGGAGATCCTCCTACTCGGAGCCAGCTGTTAGGAAATATAGAGACGTTTTATTGGTGATTCTGAGCTTTTGAGCTGCGCCAATATTCCCAGTGAAGGTTGTCACATAGGAACCTTACTGACACTTCCACTTGATCTTACTTACTACAAAGATCTATGGAATATGACCTTTCCATGGCTTTCCTTTGCACAAATTGATTTGGCCGCACTAATTTGCTTGCACGGGCTTGAACCTAAACTCACAACCAAAGTCCACGAGGTCTATCTGACCCCTCCAACGTCTACCTGCCTCAATTGCAACCAACTCTTGAGGCGTAAGTTTGCAAAGCGACCTTGGATCAATGGTTACGTGTATGACATTCATGGTACCCATTCCGCTGAATTTCATACATGGGCATGTCAAGGTACAAACGTCACAATCATTCAGTTTAGTATTTTGGTTTCCCTCCCACTGACTTGATGTGTCAATTCAATTGCAGACTGTAAAACCTACTACCGTCCCTCTTATTATGCGGATAAAGTGACACAGCATTATTATACCGACAGTCAGGGTGCACATCCGCTTTACTACCAGGTGCACTGCCATTTTGGCATGTCACATCGCCTGGCAAAGCATTTTCGGCACTCTCAGATGCTCAGGCAGTAAGTATGTCCCCAAAACTCCCAGAACTTTCTCTGCTTGAAAAACACTAAAGGTATCTCTCCGTTCAGTACATCTCATTTCAATCTAGTTAACTTATACAACCTTACCCATTTCAATGGCCAGAAAGTGCCCATTCACTCCGAACTTGACAAAATCTCACCCAAATTATGACAACCACTGGCTTGCAATGCGGTGGATCTTTTCAGCCTGCTCCGACAATTCTCTTGTTGCGCAGCCGTTCTTTCCGTTAGCGCAAACGGAAATCAAGAGGACCAATTCCTACCTGCAATGGTCCGGGAGCTGCACTACCTCACCAATAACAGGGCCTACCATTGAGACCACTTTTCTTCCTCTTGTGTCAAAGTTTCCAAAATTGACCATGAAGGCAACGAAGCTATCAAAGGTACATACACATTAACTTGTCTACTTTGTGCACTCAGAATTGAAGCTTGGGCATTTGTATATGGTACTAGTGATCCAAGCGGTGGTGATGGATGGATTAACCATTGGCCACTGGCGCTGCACGGAGTCGTTGGTCCAGCTTGAAGAGCTGGCCCATTGCAAAGGTGCTCCACCTCCCAATGGACCTTGCCTCAATGCTCTACCAAAGGTCACCTAACGTTTCTGTAAAGTGCACAAAGAGAGTTTGAAAGGCTGGTGTGAGGCTAAACCTTGCACAGCACTCGCAGTGGATCATACCAAAACTTGCTCAAGCCCCGCCCACATCAAAGCCATGGCCGCCTTTCAAAAGAACAAAAAGAAAAACTTTTTGCTTAAGGCAATGCTGAACTGCCCAGGGTCCAACCTTCCATCGGGTCCCTCCACTGCCAACATATTTGCCTTGGGTTGAGAAATCCGAGGCATCATCGTGCATGTCCACACATGAAGGTGTCAGAATGTCTGGAAGGTTTGTGTGATTATGCAGCCCATGCATATCCCCCACTCAAACATCATTGGAGGTCAAACTGATATTGAACTGACATTGAATTGAGATTGGATTGAGGTGAATGGAACTCACTGGCCTGCCAGTGACTAGTAAAATGACACTGTGAGACAAGAGCTGTCCGAGGGTTTAGAGCCGAGAATACCTCGGATTGTAAGATCCGAGGTAAAAATGTTGGCAGTGCTCTGTCCACCTCAATCCGGAAACTGCCGAACTAATTGATCTAGACCACTTTCACCAGGCCGACAAGGCCAACCGAGCCCATGAATCTGCTTGTGATGGCGGAATTGAAAAACCCAAAGGCGCTCAACGCCGAGTCAATCACGCACGCACAACAACCAACTCATTGTTGGAGCTTGTGGCATTATACTGTGCAGACGTACTTTCTAAAATTCTGAAGCACCAAGTGCTTTGAGGGTGAGTCACATTTGATTTTCTCAATTGGTTTCTGCAAAATTTAATTAATTTTTGTTTCTTTCATATCTGCCAGGACTACCTGGTCGAAGCCTTCCCTGATGGACTGCCCAATGTTATCTATTACGACAACACGTGTAACTTACTGCATGTGATTCATAATGGCACCAAGGACCCCAAACCGTTTGAACACACAATTATACCTATCAACCCTTTCCATCACCGTGCTCACGCAGAGAGTGACCAATTCTGTTGCATGTACAATGACCCCAAGTTGTTTCCGGACTTACAAGAAGACGGTAACTGGATTTTTAACTTGTCTGCTGGTGAATTAAGTAACATTTGGTATGGTGGGTTTGCTTCCATGTGCCGCAACATGGAAGCAACAAGGTATGAGTTCTTTCTTGAGGAGATGGTCCAGTTCCAGAACTTTTGGCTCACTGCTGCTTTGTCTTGTTGTACAGGTATGGAGTTTATCGGTGTTGGGCTCTTGCAATAATTCTAATCAATAGTTAGACCTCACAATATCCTAACCAATGTACTACCAATTAAAAGGTACCATCATTTCATATTCTTTGCTCCTTTGGTACACATATAAGAAATGCCATCAATGCAACCATGTATCTGGACCAATATGCAATGTTAGGTTTGTTAATTTAGTGATATTTTTAAGTTTGTTAATTTTCTAGTCATATTTAAAACTTGGTGCAATCTGCTTTCAAGAAAGTCACATTTTTTTTTCCAGTTTATCCAAAGCTTGGTGCAACATTCTTTCAATCAAGAAAGCATGTGGCACCAAATAAATTTTAGTCATATTTTTCAGCTTGTTCATTTTTAGTTAGTGATATTCAAAACTTGGTTAGTGATAAACTTGGCGCAACATTCTTTCAATCAAGAAAGCATGTTGCACCCAATCCAATAAATTTCAGTCATATTTTTAAGCTTGTTCATTTTTAGTTAGTGATATTCAAAACTTGGTTAGTGATATTATACAAACCAAGTTCTCTCAAGAAAGTCACAAATACAAATAAATAAGACCTTGCTTTGAATAACTACAACTATGATGGCTATCCATGATAGTTATAGTTATGGGTTGGGTTGAACCTCAAACCCCCTAAATATTTCTAGAAATGTACCAAAAGAAATTGTTGGAATAGTCTCTGCAATTATATCAAGTTGCAATAGTCTCAATGACAATGAATACAATTGTGAAGGTGTGAGTCAATGATGATTACAATTGTGAAGGTGGGAGTGGTCACTGATTTTGATTTCATTTTTTGTGATTGGTGTAGCAATCAACCGGGTGATGAATAATACCTGGTCATATTCATGACTGATCGGCTAGCTGGGACTTTCTAAATGGTGTGTAAATATTGTGGTGTTGGAACTTTGTAAATATGGAATTCACGTCCGATTGATGTGTCCTTTGCGCTAACTATTAGGTACCAAGGATTATGATTTACTTTGTTTCACGTGATCATGCAATAATCATATTGTTGTGTTCTTGCAGGCTTGTGTCAATTACATACAGACTCCGCCTGCAAATCCCCATCAAATATGTCGTATGATATATGATTGATGATGTAATGACAATTAGGAGCTCGACTAATAGACCCCATAATCAATAACCTAATACCTTTTGCACTATTTGCATGGGGGGGTCAACAAAGCTTAAGAGATCCTTGAATTGCACAGCTGAAAAGCCCAAAAAAGTTGCCTCCTACTGCCCCATACTCAATTCATGTTGAGTATAATCAGAGAACATATCACAAACTGTGACAACAACATGCAGCAAACCCTGGTTCAGATGCAGACTACCCAAGTGAACCTAGAAGTGGGAAGTGGAGAAAAGTTTTCAATTGTGCGTGGGGATAGATACACGGATATTATGTCTGCACAACGGGATCATGTTCTAGCGTGCAGCCAGTGGAATCAGATATACTACCTTGTTGCTGATTGATTGATTGATTATCACACGTGCACACATCCACGCATGATATTGTAAGGATTTGCATGGAAGACAGCAAATCTATACAATATCATGGGTGGATGTGTGCAGCAATCAGTCATGTTAGAAAAATAACACACACACCAGACACATTATTTGTACAAACATAAACTTGTTTGTTGAACATAACAAGTTTGATGCAATACTGGACTGTGTTCAGTTATATACCGAGTAATATGTATATGCCTGTAGAGTATACATATAGGAGCTAAATATCTATTTTCATCGCATTAGTGGGCATCAAGCATAGGTGTTCTGTACTTTCCTTATAATTACAATGATGACACAGATATGTTGTTTCTGACCATATTCTGCAAGTATATGGGCCAACAAGGCAAGGCACCAACCAACAACCAGATATGGGCTTTTGTAGCCGTACACCTACCATACCACATAATTCAACCACATACGTCAAAAAGGACCTGATGGTGGTTAGCTGTTCAAGGAAGATTAAAGTAAAGGGTATCATTACCATTACCAAAATAATCTAGAGTGAGTCTGATCAAAAGATCTTATCTGTTTATCATTGTATTCTGGGTATGTGAATTGCATTAGTTTCACTGAACATAACAAAATTATATCTCTGGTCTTATCTTAGGAAAGCTAATTAGATCACATAAAATCACATAAATCAAGCAAGTTTGTATCACCTGTGATTACTGGATTGCACCTACTGTATAGGTTGAAACAGCCCCCTGTATGAACCTATGCTATTGGAACCTCCCCCTATAGAACTTCTTAGCACCTTAGGTAGTGCTAGGGTGACCTCAAAATATCGCTAAGTCATCAATCCCCCAAGGGGGGGGGGCCTTGCCACGCGTGACAAGTCTCACTACCATACTCCCCAGAGTTACTACTCTTACTTTAAAGTTACTACTCAAGTAAAAATATACCACATGTACAGAATAGCTAAAACCGTAACAAACAATCTCACTCCCCTTACACTAAAATTCCTACCCAAGCAGGAATCTACCACCTATACAAATAACTTACGCTCATACACTACCAACATCACTACCCTTTAAAACCAATACAGCCATCTCCCTACCCTATGAAACAAATAACTCCCGTACTGCAAATAAAACAGTTTCACCCCCTTAGCACGCAAAGTGCCAACCTCACAGCCCTCCCCTCCCCCGACATATCACTATGCCTCTACAAATCACTCAATGTTACTACCACAATTCAGCCAATCACGACCCTTTCCTGGATTTGTCACGACCCATCACCAATATATCACTACCTCACAAAAAAACCACTCACATCACATCCCCATCATCCAAGCTCAGCACAACAACCTATACAACCAAACTCAACACCCACCCAATGGAAGCCAGGCAAGAGGAGTACTTCTTCCCCGTACCCAACGCTATCGAAATACACCATCCGGATTGACGCAAGATGGACACCTATGTCAAAGATTTCCAAGCCACCAAGCACGGGTATTGCATATAAATTGATAAGTCAAAGAAAGGTAGTTCCTTCATTCATTATGCATGCTACCGCTCAGGGTTTCCACCAGGACGACCGTCTGTTCTCAGTCAAACCAAATCCCTTCAAAATGGCTGCCCATTTCATCTATCTACTCAATACCTTCACTCCCAGGCAAAATGGATCCTTATACATACTCATCTCGGGCACAATCATCCCCCCTACCCAAACATCAAACCTCGCAAGAAGAAGCCAGTCCCTCCTGATGCCCCCCCATCTGCTCTCCCACCCATTGCAATTGACAGCTGCGCTCCTTCAAGAGATGCCTCTGACATCAATGACTCACCTCACCATGGACACAATCAACATACTCAGGTTCCAACACATCTCAACGACTGCACCAGGACCCTCGAAGCTTATATATCAAAGATAAGTGTGTCTCTTCATTGCATGACACCACGGCGTCAACACAAAGCCCTCCAGAAGATCAATGCAATATTATGCCAAACCAAGAATGAAGAATCACCCAACAATACCGTCCTGGACGATACCAGTCATTGATTGACCGGTAAGCTACTCAGTGAACGCCCACAAACTCTACCACTATCTTTCACAACCCAATGTGATATCCCAGAGGCCGTAAGTAGCGACGATACTACATTAACTTGGGTCCACGCTCACCAACAATCAGTTTTCAGATGGACTACCTTCGCACACTACACGGTTCCACCACCAATCAATGTCCACAACATGACAAAGACAAAGACCAAGACCCATTCTTCAATAAATCAGTAAGTCTTTGCACCAAACTTCCTTCAATAACTTCCTTATCTAATATCTGATCTCTACAATGTTGTCCAACACAGATCAATAGCATTCTGGAAGAGTTTCATGTTGCAACCAATATGACCAACTTGACATTCAACTTTGAAAATCTTATACATTCTCAGGTCATTGCATCACAGCCTTCCCAGTCAAATAAGCCTTCCAATGCGTCTCAACTGACAGACCAGGCTAAAAACAACAAAGTAAGTGGAATCAATCAGGTTCAGCCCATATCTTTCGTATCTAACTTGCCTACCTCTGCACCTCGTAAACCTTGGTACTTCGGACCCGTACCGAGGAAAACGTGTACCGTATCCTCGGAGCGGCTCCGTATACAAGCGGCAGATGCATTCGGGATGACTCAGATGCATCTGAAGGCATCCCCCAGCATGCCAAGTCCACTCGCACACGCCAACACAACTGTCTACACATTTATAAACAATGCCACACCCACATGTGTAGGTGTGTGACACAACACGGTAGCTTGACTTATCTACACACAAACATGTAGATCTTGTACACACGTATGTACACATGTGTGGCACATAAGAAAACATGTGCACACAAACCTGTGTAGTTTTGTGACACACTATGGCTACTCACACTAAGTACGTACCTAAGTGCATCTTGTACACACCCATGCACACATGTGTGTGTCATGTGTTACACTGTTTTTGATATGTGACACACACAGACTGTTCGTGGTCACACCCACACCCATTTCTCTAAACCTAACCAAATCACCACGTGTGATGTGGGTTTGTCACTCAACAACCGCATCAAACACAACCACCCACACAATCAAACACCTCACCCATCACTACACCACACAATCGAAACGAACACATTCCTCTCTCATCACTTCTCTCATCACTTCCCTCTAACCATTGCCAGATCGGTCTGGAATCTACCTTGGTGAGTCCAGTCTATCTACAAACTCACCTTCTGATCGATTGTACTTACACTTACAAACTTGATTTTTCGAACAACTCTGTATTATATCAATGATTGGCGTCACTCATCCTCACATCAAAAAAACGTCTCTCACTCATCCTTACATCACCTCACACAGTTTTCGATTGTTTTCTTAACTTCTTTCCATTCAACCTTTCAAACACGTTAATAACGCTTTAAAGAACCCAACCAATTTGTCCGGTAAGTCCAATCAATCTTCTTATTCTCACAACCTTCAGATCAATCGTACTCATATCAAACACAACTTTTCACACGTCCTCTCACAACATTTCACACCTTTCTCACAGCACATCACACAACTTTCTCAAGAACCCAACCGATTTGTCAACCCTCGCCGGCTGAAATACCTCGGTAAGTCCAATCAATCTTCTTATTCTCACAACCTTCAGATCAATCGTACTCACATCAAACACAACTTTTCACACTTCTTCTCACAACATCTCACACCTTTCTCACAACACATCACACAACTTTTGAACTCCAACACAATTTTCATTTTCAATTCTTTTCCTTTATCATTACCAACCCATTGAATAACCAACTCGATCGATCCATTCAGCCTCACGATGACTGAGATTCCACCACCTGAGGCTAGAACTGGCTTCAAAACTCGACTTCACGCCATCCTGTACATTCAGGAACATTCCAACAATAATGGCTTTCGTGTAACCATCAAGGATTCCAGGCCGAAATGGGTTCAATTCAAATGTCATCTAGGACCAACTCGACACAAGGACACCAATTCCAATGCGAATACCAAGACGTGTGGATTTCTGTCCACCTCTAAACTCGATTCTTCCGATGGAACTTGGAATTTTACTATTCAAAACGCGAATCACAATCATGAACCGGACTTCAATATACACAAGCACGATCTTGCGATTTTACGTGACACCATCAGCAAAGAAGAAGAAAAACAACATCGAAACATTGTAACACCTCAAATTCCTTCAGGACAAATCCTTATACCTCATATTCAATCAGTCCAACCTTCGACTTCTGCAATCACTCCCCCGTTTTTTATACTTCAATACCAAGCTCTGAAGCAGCAAATGCAAGCTCTGCCAATGCAGTCTCAAGCGTATCTATTGACTCGATTCCTTTCCGAATGCCAGCTTGCTGCCGGACTTGCAAACACAGTCTCAACTCCTATTCCCACACCTCTACCTCCTAATCCTCTCCCCGAAATCTCGAATACAACACCCCAAGATTCAACAACTCCAAAGGCTTCGAATCAGTCTACTAATGATGAAGACACACAAGAATCACAATTTTTAAGCAACTCACCCATCAAATCTAATCCAGATCAAAGCTTGGTAAGCTTGTTCAGATATGATTCATCATATTTGATGCTTACTATGTATTGATCTGACTTCTTAGCTTAATATCAAGAATCGAGAAACGGCAAAAAGTGGAGAATCGAAAGGGAATGAACGTGAGGAGCCGCCAATCTCAGAAGAGGAAGAAGCACCTGAAGAAAATCACGCACCAGTATGTCAATCTTTGACAACCTTAAACTTATCGCTTATTCATTTAGCTAACACACCATGTTACCTTACCACAGGATAGCAATCCCGTTGTTCATAGGAGTCCAAAGATTTCGAAGGTAAGCTATTCACATTATTTAATAAATGTGTATGTCGAAATTCAACTAAACTGATACATCATTATTTTGAACAAAGAAGAAAACACCAAAGAGAAAAGCTTCAGCTGTGGAAGAGCCGACACACAATAACCATCCTACGAGTCCAATAACAACAAGGGCTTCAAGCTCAAGCCACGCTCAAGTTGCCCGAAAATCAACTAGGACAATTCAAAATAAAGAAAACGTAGGAGATCAAATCATAATTAGATGACTATCATCAACTAACTCCATTTGTTTACTCTAGGATCAACCAAAGGTGAAGAAAGCTCGGACACAAGCAAACAACCATGAAGTTAGTTTCCAACTTCCATTTTCATCACTCGTCTTAACTAATTGATTCATCAGCTTACCTTGCACCACAAAGCCTCCAAACGAAGATCGAAGTCGAAGGCAAAGCCGAAGCTATCCAAATACAAACAAAAAGTGATGGAACGCGTAAAGAACATGTCAAAAGAAAACCAGGCAATAGTCAAAGTACGTCCCTTGCTGGCTTCATTTCTTAGTTTATGAACAGATAGAATGTATACGTGTAATTTTACTGATTTGATATTATGATTCAACTCGCAGAGATGGGATTGTGTCAAGACCCTCCCCGTAGAGTTGTTTCCTTTCATCAAATCCGCCGTTAACCCACCCGGCAAAGGTCTCTGCACCTTTGGAGCAATTGCGGTACAACTTGGTCGAGGTGTTGATGAGGCACCGATTGTCAGGCGTGAAATGCTTGCAGAAGTCCAAAAACGTCTCCCTTTGGTATACGAAACACCTTTTGACATTGTCATCTGAGCCGTTTGACATAGAGAAGATGCTCTCGATTCTTGAAAACCCCA
>NW_006768774.1:325397-345850 GCF_000204055.1 Melampsora larici-populina 98AG31
AGCCTATCATTCTGGGAATGATAAATAGCTGTCACTGTATATCACTCACACTGGATATCCAACCTGAGCTTCCAATCCCTCATATACGATCAGAGTGGTTTACATTACGGGACAGCATTGCTATTGGATGGGAGGAAAGGTTTTTAGGTAACATCAAAGTCTACAATGAGTGGCGCAAAAGTGAGAACAAGAAGATTGATTGGTCCAAAGCACGTCAAATTGATCTTGATTCTGGCTCTTCTGATTTATCTGAGCCTGAAGAATAAGTAGTTTTAATGTTTTCTCTTTTCTTGCTTCTATCCTAAACTTGATCTCTTATTAATTCTTTGTTATTTTGGATCTACACCTTGGAAATCCCCTGGTTTGTTTCGGTTCTCCTTCTTTGATATTTTTTTTGTCTTTCTTGTTTAATAATATAATTCAAACTTAACATGAATCAGAACCACAATTGTTCCATGTTTCAACTTTGCAATTGAGGTGATCTGGCTCCTAAATTGATGTGCCCACATTTATGTTTTTACAATCGTGCCACAACGGTGGATGGAGTGGCACATGTGACACAATAGTGCCACACCGTTGTGACACTCCATCCACAGTTGTGGCACGACTGTAAAAACAGTGTCACAATGGTGTGACACAACTGTGTCACACGTTACACAGGTGTGACCCATCATGAGACATTTGTATGTTTTGGTTTCAATAATATAATTTAAACTTAACATGAATCAGAAGAACAATTGTTCCATGTTTCAACTTTGCAATTGAGGTGATCTGGCTCCTAGATTGATGTGCCATCATTTTTGTTTGGACTTACGAGCCAAAAATGTTGATTGGAGTGTCACATGTGACACAATGGTGTGGCACAGCTGTGTCACACGTGACACAATTGTGACCCATCATGTTGTATGTTATGTGACACAATGGTGTGGCACAGCTGTGTCACACGTGACACAATTGTGACCCATCATGTTGTATGTTTTGGTATCAATAAGATAATTTAAACTTAACATGAATCAGAAAAACAATTGTTCCATGTTTCAACTTTGCAATTGAGGTGATCTGGCTCCTAACTTGATCTGCCATCATTTTTGTTTGGACTTACGAGCCAAAAATGTTGAATGGAGTGTCACATGTGACACAGTTGGAGCACACCGTTGTGCCACTCCATTCACACCGGTGTGTCACAGTTGTGTTAACAGTCTTACAATGGTGTGGCACATATGTGTCACACGTCCCATCATGAGCCATTTCTTGTGTGGTTACACAAGAACACAAGAAATGATAGTGTAATGCAAGGTTTGTCCAAACCCTATGTACACATGAGTGTCATCAAGGTGTAACCTGTGTCACACCCATGAGGTCTGTGACTGACACAGCTGTGGTTCATGGTGACACAAACCTCACAGCTGTGACACAATTGTTTCACCTCTGTGAGGTTTGTGTCACCACTAAACAATGTTGTGCCACAAACAACTGTGTCACCACGAACCTCACAGCTGTGTAACAGCTGTGGTTTGTGGTGACACAAATCAAATTGCCACAATTTAATTCAATTGGATCACTGTATTAATTCAACGATTCATTTGAATGAATACAATTGAATTCAATTGAATGAATTGAATTGAATCAAATCAATCAAATTGATCCAATTGAATCATCCGATAGAATGATTCAATTGGTTACATTTGATTGATTTGATTCAATCCAATTCATTCAATTGAATGATCCAATTGAATCAATACAATTGAATCATTCGAATTCATTTGAAATTTCAATTGAACTTGTTCATAGGATTGTTCAATACATTAATTTGTCTTGATATATTCAAATGAATGTATTGATTGAAAGGGATTCTTTCAAATGATGCATTTGAAAGAATCCTTTTTAATTCGGTTCAATCATTTGAATTGATGAATTGAATCAAATCAATCGATTAAATACAATTACAATTAAATAAACCTATTGAAAGGTTTCATTTCGATTTCATCCTTCTGTTCCCATCGAGCGCGATGGGAATCTACCTTACCACCCATCCCATCATCTTTTCAATTCTCAACTCGCTTACACCCTCAAGATTTACCTTTAATCTAACTGGACGATATTTCAAATCAAAAACGATCAATATTTCCTCTTAGTCGTGGTTGCTTGATTAGAGTGTTGTTGGCCTCCGGCTACGATCCATCTGGTCATACGGCTCGCTGATTTGAATATTGCTGCATCAAAATCGACTGTATCAATTGAATTGATTGTATCAACCACCTCTAACCAAACTCTTGCGGTTACTGGTTCACTAGTTAATCGATCAAGTAATGCTCAAAGTCGTACATCTTCCAATCCATCTCATCATCGGCTGATTGTTTTGTCTTACTTAATCTTACATAGATCACCATGTCACGTCAAAAAAGAAGGAAAAGAGCCGAAAAGAATGGATTCAAGAAGAAAAACTTCAAATCTAAAACATCCCCATCAGCTGTCAAGCGGCGAACTGAGAGATGGAAATCTTATTACGACCTAGGCCGATTACATCCTCAAAGGCATACCCGCCGAACTGAAATTAAAGCTAGACTCACCAAAGAGCTTGGACTTCCTCCTGACACTCTCTTCATATTCAGATGGAGTCGAGATAGTGATCATTACACTTTGGATCGCGATCCAATCATGATCAGTTCTGGAACGGTTGCTGTCATCAACGCGGCCAATCTTTCACTCATTTTGGTGGTTCGCTGCACCAAATTCAAAGACCTCACACCCTCAGTACGTGCCGCGTTTGATGAAGCAATCTCGACCACTTACAAGACAGCACGTGCTCGATGGAAGTGTTTAACTAATAGAGCAACTAAGAGACTTCAGGAGGCGGGTATTTATTGGGGTTGGATGGGATGTGCGGGATGGAGAGGAGGATCTGACCTAGATCTTTCAGCTGGTCAGTCAATCTCGAATACATATCTACTTCAATGCAGTTTGCTGATGTTCATCAGAATAGCACCTTATTCTCTGAATGATTTCACATCTTCAAAGGTGGATCGTATTGATGATGACCGACAAAGAATGGCCAAATTCCACAAGATCCGTGATTTCCTGGCTGAACGCTTTGCTTCACTAGCTTTTTCCATCTTTGTATCAAACCTTCAGCTTGGTTTTGATGCCAACGTACCCGGATTCGACGATCTAGAGTGGCAAGATACTGCGAACGGGAAGGTCTTTGCTTCAAATATGGCAGTTACTGCTGATGGGTTTTTCAATGATCCTCATGAAGATGGTGATCATACTCGGTATGCATATGGAATCCACTGCTTGATTGATCGTGAGACTGGTATCCCTCATCAGGTGGAAGGATCGCCTAGAAAGGGATCAATCTGTGGAGCTATGTTCATCCTAAAGAAGTTCGATGTGGTGGTGGACCTGGATCCTTTGGATGGTATATATGAAGCTGTATGGGATACTTCGGTGAGTGTGAAGTGTATAATGAATGAAAAGATGGTCCCTAACGTGAATCATGCACCAGGTTGAACATTACACATCAGAATCAGTCACATACAATGAATACGGCGAAGAAGTACATCCTACAAAGTGCCGCATTACCCGCTACGGCTCCTCATGTCAGATTTCACAGTCACTAGTTGACCGTATTTCCCTACTTGAAAAAGATAGAGATAAAGAAGGCATGTCTTCCAGTGAGTGGGAGGCTTATCGTAGATCACGTGTGAAGGCTTATGAACAGGAAACTGCCTTTAAAGAAGTACGTTGTAGAACTTATAACCCAACAAGGGTTATACAGAGCTGGAAGAGGATAATCTACTAATAAAATGACTAGTAGAAGTTGTCTAAGGACTGCTCTTCTAAAACAACACAATCAGAAAGAGCTCTGTTGTATTGAGTACTGATAAGGCACCAGAGAAATATAACTTCACACGTAATTTTAACTTCAAAAGCACACTTTGTATTACTATCAACACTGCTATAGTGTTATTCCCAATTGATAACTGAAAAAAAAAAATAAGCAATATCTGATTGATATTATTCCCAATAAGTCTTTATGACTATAAAACTGAAGTAAATTTCTCTTTATAACTGTAATAAAGGGCGTATTTAAGTGAACAGGTACTATTAAAATAAGTTTATGATGATAAACAAAATAATAATGGCGTAAATGATAAAGAAAAAAAAAGGGGAACAACAGTCCCAAAACCCTCTCAAAGTATATATAACAATGTACTAGAACTTTTCACTACCAGCATAAAGTAATTTTCCCCAGTAAAAAATGAATACATTTAGAGCAAAAAATGATTGAAAATGCATTTAATCAGCATTTAATCAGCAATAAATCAGCATTATTCAGCATGAAATCAGCATTATTCAGCATGAAATCAGCATTATTCAGCATGAAATCAGCATTATTCAGCATTAAATCAGCATTATTCAGCATTAAATGAGCATTCTTGATTAAAAAATGCATTAAATGTAATTGTTTTTTCCTTGGGAAATATACCTTTTGCTGGGAGTGTTTACAATGGTCAACAGCCTCAAAACCAATCAAATCCGCCCAAAATTCCCTAAAAACCCTATGATGACGCAATGTAATGGTTTTGTTACTAATAAATGATGTAATTTTCACAGCTAAAAGTGATCAATGACGCAATAATATGATGTACAGCACTTCTTATGATGAATACAGGTGATTTTTTCCTTGTAAACTAGCTGAAAACCAATTTTTGAGATTACAAATTTTTTCAGATGTGCTCCAATTTTTGATTACTAAAGTGCATCTTGTAGCCCACGTGTTACTGATCATTTCTGACACCTACATGACCTACTTCTGATGAGTGATGAGTAAGATATTGAGTTGTGAAGTTAAGGTTTTTAGTGTTACATATGACTTGTGACTGTAAATTCGAGATTCACACCAATTCTTTATTTGCCTTATAACCTTTTACACACACCTCCGTTACTAATGATTTAAAGTTTGTACATTATGTAATCCACTCTTCTGCGTTGAATGAGCCATCTACCAACCTATTCTGACGTCATTTGACATATGTAATTAGCTGAAAACCTCCATTTTCCACGAATTTCACCCATTTTCTTCACTTTTCACAGCTACTACTATCTTTTTCTTGCTCATGTAATATGACATCATCATCTATAGCCTTAAAAATCCCGGAAAATCCTCTTGGCAACCTTAAATTCCATCACTACCACTATTACACAACCAAACTACACGTGTACAGTCAAACCCCTCATAAGGCATACCCCTTGGTCCAGCCATTTAGGTATGCCTTATGAGGGTTTAAGCCTTAAGAGGGAAACCGTATTATGGCATAACATCATGCTTTTACATTTATACCTTATAATTGCATAATTTCATGCAATAACACGGGTTTAGCGCGCAGCACATTGGGACAAGTTGGCAAAAGTCACAAGACCTGACATATATTTCAATTCATGAAGATAATAAACTATGTGAATACATCCTATTCTCTTCCTTTTCCTTTGTCAAGCTTTGATGTAAAAAAAATCAGAAATAGAACTTTGTTTCTTGTTTGCAAAGTTGATGTAAGAGATGACCTCTTTTTGATAGATACGCATAGAGGCATCAAATTGTGGTCCAGATTCGTGATTGGTTCCTTCCATGTAGGCAGTCAAAAGAGACATTGCCTTCATTGCCTCAGCGCTTGTTGGCACAGCCTCGGGTTCAACTTGCAGTTGAGGTTCTTCATCAATTGCTTGGAATTGAGCAAAGATTTCTTCGGGAGTTTCAAGGCCGGCAAATTGAGGAGTTTCACCCTCTGGATTCAAGAGCTCAGCGATTGACATACGATTCGCCCGGCCAATCATACCAGCATCTTCAAGCTCTTGGATGTCATCTTCAAGGTTTACATTTGGAGGTTGAAGGAGTCCTTGGTCATTTCGGATCGGAGTGACAATCCTGAATTGTATATGACTCAAAATCAGTATTCATAGGATATGTCAAACCAATGTGTTGAATATAGGCACTAGCTTACGAGTCATTATTGTCTCTGAACTTAACAATTCCCGAATGGCGCCAACAGTTCTTGATTGTTTCCTTGGAAACTGAGTGCCATGCATACTTACAGATTCGCATTGCTGTGAGGACATCGATCTTGAAGACCTTTGATGGCTCAACGTTCTCTGAGTGTAATCGTAGTGATCGATTGAGGTATCGTTTCCGGTAGTGACATTTTAGTGCGTAGATGATTCCCGCATCACAAGGCTGAACATGTGCTGTAAGGTTTGCCTTGAAGAACTCAAGTCGAATATTTTTAAGAAAACCATCTGGAACTTTGTGACCACTAAAATTGTCAACCCAAAGTATGATTTTGCGCGTGAGGGATTGGTCAAATTCACCGATCCAAGCCAAGAAAACCTTTGAGTTCATCCATGCTGTGTCATTATTGTAATACTCAATTCCAAGCTTCTTGGGTGTCTTTCCTTTGAAGACTCGGGGACACGCCGATTTACCAATGAAGCCGAGATGTCATTTGTCGGATCCAGTTGCATTACAAGTCACAATGACTGTGAGACGATATGCCACACTCTTTACTCCGTGACCTCCTTCAGTGGCAAGTCCTTTATCAGGAGGTAATCTGCCATGAGAGATTGAAACATAAATATATTGACAGAGGTTTCCAAAAGAAGAACTCAATGAGGAAGAGTTAGCTTACGCATAGAAGAGTCCAGGCTCATCCATGTTGTAGATGTTTTCTGGATCGTATTCAGAATTGATCTCTTGAACTCGCTTCGTTTCATCTTCAACAACTTGTGGATCAGCCGAAGCGGCTTCACCGTGTTTCTTAACCGAGCGAATTCCGTAACGATGCTTGAAACTATCCAACCATCCACCTTGAAGCTTGAGCCATTCTGTACTCGGTAATCCTTCCAAGCGTGCAAAATGCTTCCACTTGTTTCGAATCTCGTCACCACTAACAACTAGGCCACTTTTTTCAGCACTTTCTATCCAAGCCATAACAAGTGAGTCGATTTTTGGGTAAGCTACTGTTCGAACTCGTTTCATATCTGGTGGACATGTCGGTAATTTAGCTCGGATGGATACTTCGTCTTTGACCCACTTGCTGACAAGAGGCTGTGTGATCGTCAAGTGTGGAATCTTTGCTGTAAAGTGTTTGGCGGTTTTTGTCTGACTCTCTCCATTGGCGTGGTACCAGTTAAGCATTTCAACTTTTTCATGAATTGTGGCGTCGCATCGTTGGCCGGCTCAAGGATTATGCTTAGCATTTGTGATCGATTTTCGTGAGGATTTCTTGCTCGAAGTAAGGTGTTTGGAATCTTGAATTGCTTTATTTTCGCGTTGTTTTTTCCTCTTGTGCTCTTCATTTTCAATTAGCTCTTGCTGATAAGATTGAATTACTTTTGTCAGATCATCAAACTGAGATTGAGTGAGTTCCAGAGGCAAGGATTCGGCGAGAAAAATCAGCTTGTTAACAATGAGCTGCTCGTCGATGAAGTTGGCACCCTGGTCGATGAAATCTTCTTCTTCAGGTGAAATGTTCTCCCCAGCTTCTTGACGTCTACAAATCTCTTTTACCTTGTCTTGAGACATTCTACGGAGATATGCCACACCCTTTTCCAGCAAGTCAAGCTCATGTTCCTCATGGACTAAATCAGGAGGAAAATCAGATGGAACCATACTGGAAGCCGCCAGAAAAATGATGTTCCCAATTCGAGTGGCATGAATTGGAGAAGAATCTTTAAATTTAATTGGTGAAACTGATAATGATGGTGAATCCGAGTCTTCTTCTGTTTGGGGCTTGCGTTTTTTGGGTGGCATTGTGTGGTCAATGTTTGTTCAATGGTTAATTCAAGTGAATTCACGTGGAATTGATTTTTTTAAGGCTTGGGACAAATTTTACTATGGAGATACAACCTCTTCAACTACATACACATACTAAATTTGGCATAATGCATGCCTTATGACCTACTGGTGGCCAAAAAAAAAGTATGCATTAACTGGTTACACGGTGAAGGCATAATTTGGCCCTGACCTTGCTCGTCCAGACCAAAATGTATGCAATTTGACGGGTTATGCCATTATACGGGTATGCTGTAAGAGGGGTTCGACTGTACCTCTTGTTTACCAACTTCGAAAAAGTGCTTTTTTCCTAATAACTTCTGTTTCTACTTATCAACCTTGAAGATTAAAATTGTCATAGTATCATATAATGTTGTTCTTTCATATTCTAACCTCATAATACCCATAACTTTATTTTTACTAACCTAAAAACCATTTTCCAACCTTTATACCTATAATTTCGAATTTTTCTTATGTTTTTCTTTCTTTCTTTTTGTAATAAATTTGTAAGTAAACTATAATGATCTTAATATATAATGTGAAATAAAATGATGTAATGTTGACCTAATGACCAATACATAAGCCTACAAGAGCTTCAATTGATCAAAAACCTCCATTTCGAATTTTCTTTCCTGCTGAATCCTGCTAATAAACTGGTAAACTGGTAATTGTGAATTTTTTAATTGATCCCATAAATTGATCAACACATCCTCCTCTTCTTCCAAACTGCCCCCAGTTTATCAATTAAACAATTCAATTAAACACTCTAAATCACTAAATTCTCGAATTTTCCTTTATTTCCAATATGGTCAACACTGTTTCACCTTCTGTAGCTTCACCTTGTGTCCAATGCCGGATGGTAAACTCCTCCTGCCACTATCAAATCAATCCTGCTTGCCAAAGATGCCATAGTCTAGGAATAATATGCTGTAAGTCCAATTTCTTTCTTCTATTTCTTTCTTCTTTTCTTTATAATAAGTTTCAATGTTTTTATTTAATTCTTTTACTAATTTTTAATGTCTTTTCTTTATTTAATTTTAATAGCCTACCCCTCAGCGCCTTCATCCAATAATTCACCTGTACCTAATTCTCCTGCCAACAATTACCCTCCACCAAACACGCCTAATACTCCTATCAGAATAAATTTCCTTAACCCTTATAATATTAATTTAAATAACACGCCTTCAGCACCTGATTCCCCTAATCCCTCTATTACTTCATCAATTGAAACCAACTTTACTACATCTGATCCATTTTTTGAAAGATTATATGAACATAACCTGGCGTGGAAAACTGATTATATAACTTATCAGAATTGGCATTCTTGGAGGATCCTGGATGATACAATCAGACAATTTAAAGAAGCAGGCTTTGAAGTTCCAAACATAATTAATAATCATTATCATTTGTTGCGTGCACATTCTATAGCTGAGTATGTTTCAAGAAGGGGTGAAGATGAGTGTTTGACTGTAGCAACTTTTATTCCATTCCTTAATCATGCTGAGCGTGCAAATGCTGCTATTTTATCCCCCTACAGTACTCCTTCTACCAATCCTCCTAATACTGAACCTCCTCTAATTAATTATGTTAATAATAGTCCTCCTGTAATTCCCGCTGTAAATTCTCCTTATACTGATTATAATTATTCTGAATATACTCCTACTATTTATGAACTTCCAAGCTGGCTTGATCCACGCCTTTTCCCTTCTTCTCCTTAATTTTTTTTTTTTTTTTTTTTTTTAACTTGTACATTTTTAATCTTCTTTTAAAATTTTAATATAATTATTATACTGATAACTAGTGAAACATATCCTTTTTTTTTTTTTAAATCTTATCTTATATTTTTATTCTGGTCTTTTAATTCTTTTAATCTTTTATATATATTTTTATCTTTTGAAATTAATAATATTATTAGTGGTAATTTATACTTATAATTGCGCCTCTTCCTCTTCAATGCCCACCTCCTCTTCTTCTGCTAATATTGCCACACCCCTAGGATAAAATCTTTTAACATGTTCAGCAGCATATTTTCGCGATAATTGAGTTCCATCTAACTCTTCTAGAATATAAGCACCTCCCATATGTTGTTCAACTACCTTATAAGGCCCATTCCATCTATTTTTAAATAATTTTCCCCATTGAAATTCTAAACTTTTGTTATAAGTTAATACCAAAGTTCCCTTCTCTAATGGATTTCTTAATCTATGCGCATTTTTCTTGTCCCAATATATAATTCCATCTACTCTTGCCTTCATCATCTTTTCATAAGCCTTCTTAATTAATTCTTCTCTTCCCAATAATTGTTCCATTCTTGCTTTTAATAAATCTTCAATACCTAAAAATGTCCCAATCAATACCTAAAAATAAAATTGCTAGTTGATTAAATAACATCTCATAAGGAGATAATCCAGTGGTTCTTTTCGTGGAAATCCTGTCTGCAAATAATACTTGAGGTAGAAATGTTTCCCAAGAAGTCCCAGTCTCATCACTTAATTTTACCAAAGCTCCTTTAATATCCTTATGACCTCTTTCAACCATTCCTTCTGACTGTGGCCAATATGCCGTGGATTCCCCTAATTTTGATCCTGACATAGCAATTGCATCTCTAAATACCCCTTTAAATTCAGAACCTCCATCCACAGTAAAACATTTAACAGAACCATATCTCATTAACCATTCTTTAGTAATAAATTTGGCCACTGCAGGTGCTGTTAACTTCTTTAAAGGTGCAGCTTCTACCCATCCAGTTAAATCATCTCTAGCTATTATAGCATAATTATAATTACCCGACTTAATATGAATTGCATCCAAGCTCACTCTTCCAAATAAAGTACTTTCACCAGTTGCCCTTCCCATTTCTTTTTCTTTCTTTGAACTTTTCTTCTGACATATTTCACACGTCAATACCCAATCTCTAACAAATTCCTTCATTTCAGGCCACCAGAATCTTACCAAACATCTTTTATAAGTCTCCTCAATTCCTCTATGTCCTAATTCCTCATGTAATTTCTCTAAAACAAACCTTTGTCCTTCTAAATTTGAAACAACCAATCTTCCATAAGGTACTCCTCTTTTCTTCAATCTTTCATTTTCCACGTAATAAGAAGGAGCTCTATTCTTAAGCCTTTGAAACTCATCATCCAAGCATCCTTCAGGTCTTTTTAAAGTTGTTAAATACTCTTGTAAATACTTCCAAACACCTTCTTGCGCCCAAATTGTTCCACTCTCTTCCTCCTCTTTTTCTGATGTTAAATCCTCATTCTGCAATTTAAAACTTTCATATACTTTAATATCTTTATCCTCCTCATTAAAACTCTCAGCTGAATCTGAATCACTTCCACACATTCTTCTTGATAATCCATCTGGCATTCCAAAGCTTTTAGCATGTTTATGAACTAAATCAAATGAAAATAATTGAATGAAAGCTACCCATCTTGTCATAGCAGCATTAGGTAAACTTGGCGTGTTAATCATCTAAATTAAAGCCTTTGCATCCACTTGTAATTCAAAATGTTGACCCCATAACTTTGTTCTGAACTTTTTAAGAATCTTTGCCACACCACATAGCTCTAATTTGGGTTGAGAATACCTTGATTCCACCTCAGTAAATACTTCTGATTCATAGAATACTGGCCTGACTTCCCCATTTCCATCCGCTTGCATTAATACTCCTCCAGCTGCTATATGACTTGAATCCACGGCTAGAATAATTGGACTTGCTTCTTCATTATAATCCAAAGCTGATAATATTATATCTTCCCCAACAATCTTCTTCAATAAATTAAAAGCATCCTCACACTCTTGACTCCATATAAACTCCACTTTTAATCTTGTAAGCCTTCTTAAAGGTGCTGCCAAATGACCAAAATTAGGAATAAACATTCTTACATATATACACGTGCCCAAAAATCCTAATACTTGAGTTTTATTTGTTGGAGTTGGCCAACTTTGAATCTTATTCTTCTTTTTAATTGATATACTCCTTCCTTTCTTGCTTACAATATGTCCAACAATTTCCAAAGCAGGTACACACACAGCAAACTTCTTTCCAGACACAGTAAGTCCTGCTTCTTCAATCCTGAACAACATTCTTTCTAAAACCATGGCATATTCCCAAATAAATTTTCTTATACCATTATTTTCTTTTAATACTTCATTATAATAATCTGATTCAGGTCCTTTAATACCACCATCATCAATAAAAATTCCCACGTGTTGAGGAATTTCATCTTGCAATATCCACATCATCTGAGCTTGATATACAGCTACTGAATTAGTTGCTCCTTGAGGTAATCTAGTTAATTGTAATCTTCCCAAAGGGGTTTCAAAAGTTGTTAAAGGACGTGAAAATGCTGCTAATTCCCTTTCATCATAACCTCCCATTATATCACCAAGTCCATAACAAGCTCTTCCAGCAAAGGATTCCACGAAATCTTCAGGAGCAGGTGGTACCCCAGAGTCCTTAATTGTTACTCTATTTAATACTTGTAAATCATGTACTACCCTTAATTTTCCATCACCTTTAAGTACACAGAATACAGGACTAGTATAACTTGATGTGGATTGTTCATAAAGACCTGTTCTTATTCTTTGTCTAACTAATTCAATGAAATCATTCCTTATTGCTACAGGTATAGGAATAGGTCTAATTTGCCAAGGCTCATGTTCCACCACGGGTATTGCATAAGGTTGTCCATATGAATGCTTCAATAATCCTCTTTCTTCTTCACAATAAGCTATTGCTGCTTCCCTTAATACCAATATTAATAAGAATAATTTCCATTCCTCCTCACTTAACCATTCTGCAGGACCAAAGTTGCATTGCTTAAGCCTTTCCACCGTGGTTTTCTCAGTTTCTTTGAAGACTGGAGGATTTTTAATTAAAGGAGTAATATAAGGATCCCTTGATAAAGGTGGTCTTTGTAAAGGAAGATTTAAATACTGTGGCATTGGCGCATTTACAGGTTTAACCTTCTTATCTACAGTCTTATATTTGGTACTATAACTCCTTAAATCCTTGAGTTCACGCCCTCTCCCAAATATTTCTTGATCTTCCAAGCACATAATTAAGCTTAATTCATTTATTAAATCATAATCCACGCTTTCCTTCTCAAATTGCAACCCAAATACTTCTTCTTCATCATCTTCATCTTCAACTATATCATAATCAATTCCTAAACATAAATCACGTGCTGCATAACCTTGCCTTTCTTCAATTTCTACATTTAATTCCCTTTCCCAATTTCCTTTATCAGGTTCACATAACCTCACCTTCATCCATACTCCTCTATTATCTTTTAATGTCATCATTTCCCCTAAATCTTTCTTGAAATCCAATTGAACAGCATAATCAAACAAGAAAGATCTTCCCAATATTATTGGAGTTTGAATCTCCTCAGTTACGTAGAATTGAACCAAGCCTTCAATATTTCTACCAATTCTAACTTTCACTTTCTCAGCAATCCCACATAAAACAGTCTTCTGTCCGCCAATTCCTCTTACTGCTCCTTTAATATTAACCATAGTTTGAACAGGTAACAATTGCATAAACTTCTGAGGAACTATACTAATTTGAGATCCTGAATCAACCAATGCTTTCAATTTAATTTTACCAATTGTAATAGTAACATATCCCAAAGGCGTGGAATATAAAGGAGACTGAGGTAAATTAACTTCCAGAGATGAATTACTTTCAGAATCAAATTCAAAGTCAGATAAAGCTGTACTATTAACTGCTGAAGCCATTGTTTCTTGATTCATATTTAATCTTCTCTTTGAAACCCACTTCTTAACTTCTTCAGATACCACAGGAGAAATGGCGCATAATTCCTTAACTTGAATATCAATAACACTCTTCATTAATTTCTGAACCACGTCTGTTACAACTCTTGGATTGTCTGCAAAGACTGGCCTTTCCAATTTATTCTTCTGTTCCCCGTGTCCTGGCATTATATAAGAAGGTCTAATTGTTTTATTTGAACCTTCCTTAATGTTTCTATTATCATCATCAGCATGAATTCTTCTTAAGCTTTCCTCCATTTCATTTATACCAGCTTCTTCAATATTATTTTCTATATCTAAATCCATACCATCATCAATATCCTCAGCTTCTTCATTAATAGTAACCTTCTTCTTCTTCTTAGGTTCAGCTTGAGTTACAGTCTTTCCACTACGTGTATTTGCTGTAATATCATATATTTTGGTTCCACCTCCTCCCAATAATTCATTCCCATTACTTCTTAATATTTCAGGCATCCTCCAATTCCCTTCAAGAATACCACAACTTGTTTTAAGCTCTTGAATTTTATCTTTCCCGTCATTTTTAGTAATAATAGCTGTAGGAGTTACAGGTGGTACTACAGGTGTATTAACATGTACAGCAGGAGTTGTTACACGCTGTTGTTGTATATTTTGACGTGTAGCATCATTGGCTTGCTGTTCAGAATATCTAATAACTTGCTGCCTGATTCCATCTTCTCCTTGCTTAAACATCCTTACATTTCCTGAAGGTAAGAAGAAACCATCCATCCTATCTTGCAATAATCCAGCTTGCTTATCTTGAATTACCCATCTACATCTTCCTACAGTATGTCCTTCAGTATTACAATACACGCAAAAGACAGTACTTCCTTGATTTCCATTTGGAGGTGGTGGAGGTTGATAAGTATTTTGATTATTTGTATTTGGATTTTGAGGATTATAAGGTCTATTAACATTATTATTATTATAAGGCCTGCTGTAATTGGGCTGTTGTCCTTTATAATTCTGAGCTGGAAAATTACGCGGCTGATTATTAAAATTGTTATTATTATTATAAGGTTGATTAACTCTTTGATAATTTGACGGATTTTGTTGATGTTGAGCTCTAAAAGGTTCAGCTTGTTGATGGATTTGAGTTTGTAAAGAATTTGAAACAGGAAGATAAGGATGCAATGCATTTACAGGTGGTAATAATAATGGAGCCTGCACGTGATTTATATGTAAATTTCCCAAGTCACTACATAAAACCTCCATTTGCTGCGTGGCTTTTGCTTGCATTCCTCCTATTTTAGCAACTTTATTACTAGTATCCTTTTGAATTACTTCACTTCTAACACCAGCAATTTCATTCTTAATTGCAAACTTCTCTTCTCCAATATCCTCAAAGATTAATAAAGCTTCTTCTTCAATATAATGATCCACAACCTTCTTTAATTTATTTAAATTAGGTAACCTATATCTTCCACTATCCACCTTCTTCATTAACTTCTTTCTAATCATTCTTTTCTTGAATTTCTTTTGAAGTTCATCAGAGAAAGCATCATAGAAATGGCGTGCAACTTCTTCATCATTTGAATCAATATAATCATGTCTTGTTAAATATTGATGAATTTTGTCGAAATTAATTCTAAATGTTTGATATTCAGCTTTATTTGTAACACCACCAGTCCTAGCAGTTCTTTCTGACAAAGTTCTTAAATGATCAATTGAATATCTTGGTTGCTCCATGGTAGTTTGATACCTTTCAATTAATTGTTCCTTAACTTTCTTCCAACTCCATTCACCAGTACCCCAACCATCCATTTCACGTATTTCCTCCTTCAATTCTTCTCCAACAACAAAGCTAGTAACTTGTCTAACCATATCAAGTTCTGAGGCGCCATTTGCTTCAGCTTGACTATGATAATTAATGATAAACTTCTTAACATTCCTTCCAACTTCAAATCTAATACTTGAATCAGTATTATCAATTCTACGTGGTTTAATATGACTTCTAGCCTCCTCATTCCTTTCTTCACTACTAACATCTCCATTACTAGTTGAATCATCATCTGAAGAACTTGGAGAACTTGAATAATCTCCTCCATCATCTTCTTTAATAATTTTCTTAATAACCTTCTTGCCTTTACTCTTTTTCACGACTTTTACCACTTCTTTTTCCTTCTCCTTCTTCTCTCTTTCTTCCTTAATTCTATTATTAGTAATAATGTCTGCCACTTCTTTTTCTCTTTGTAAATAATATTGTTGTTGATTATAGAATTGTTGTTGCCAATCCACGTCTTCCTCATGATCAGAGGGTAATAATGGTTCCTGTTCCCTGAATCCAGTAAAGGCTGAAGGTGGAATTGGATCCTCAGAAGCAGGTGGTTCTTCACGTTGTTTTCCATGAATAGTTGATCCAGAGGAAGGTCCTGGAGGTGGTGGTGGTGGTAATATGTTAATAGAAGTAGAAACATCTGGAACATAAACTCTGCTTCCAGAAATTCGTGGAGTTCTTTTATAATGAGATGTTGGTGGTAATTCTAATTCCTCATCTCCATCATCCGCCACATCTTGATTATGCATTTGAATAACTGAAGACATAGCTTCTTTATATAATAAATTCTTTAAATAAGAACTAATTTTGATATACTTTTAAATGAGAATGAAAGATAATGTTTATGATTGATTTGAATAATTTTAATTTTAAAGATCTTCTGTTGATAACCACGTGAATAATTTTTATTGAATCTTGATGTAATATAATATAATTTGCTTGTTGATAATGATTAAAAGAGAAATTGATTTAATTATAAGTTGATTTTAATTTGTCAAGCCCGGGCAGAGTCACCAATATGTAGAACTTATAACCCAACAAGGGTTATACAGAGCTGGAAGAGGATAATCTACTAATAAAATGACTAGTAGAAGTTGTCTAAGGACTGCTCTTCTAAAACAACACAATCAGAAAGAGCTCTGTTGTATTGAGTACTGATAAGGCACCAGAGAAATATAACTTCACACGTAATTTTAACTTCAAAAGCACACTTTGTATTACTATCAACACTGCTATAGTGTTATTCCCAATTGATAACTGAAAAAAAAAAAATAAGCAATATCTGATTGATATTATTCCCAATAAGTCTTTATGACTATAAAACTGAAGTAAATTTCTCTTTATAACTGTAATAAAGGGCGTATTTAAGTGAACAGGTACTATTAAAATAAGTTTATGATGATAAACAAAATAATAATGGCGTAAATGATAAAGAAAAAAAAAAGGGGAACAACAGTCCCAAAACCCTCTCAAAGTATATATAACAATGTACTAGAACTTTTACAATGGTCAACAGCCTCAAAACCAATCAAATCCGCCCAAAATTCCCTAAAAACCCTATGATGACGCAATGTAATGGTTTTGTTACTAATAAATGATGTAATTTTCACAGCTAAAAGTGATCAATGACGCAATAATATGATGTACAGCACTTCTTATGATGAATACAGGTGATTTTTTCCTTGTAAACTAGCTGAAAACCAATTTTTGAGATTACGAATTTTTTCAGATGTGCTCCAATTTTTGATTACTAAAGTGCATCTTGTAGCCCACGTGTTACTGATCATTTCTGACACCTACATGACCTACTTCTGATGAGTGATGAGTAAGATATTGAGTTGTGAAGTTAAGGTTTTTAGTGTTACATACAACGCTGAGACAGCAGCGCAACTCTACGCTAAATGACATGTTACGCGTAGAGTAACTTTATGCGCTAACGCAAAATTTTACCAGGAAGTAACGTACCTGGAAGAGCTACGTTATCGCGGATAGTGTAACTCATATAGACTCTCCCCGTTATCTGAACCCGATAGCGTGACTGAAACAGTTACGTTATCGTTACTGTAGCTCACTACGGGCTAAAAAAATCGCCTCACACCAAACAAAGGTCATTACTGCAAGAAAGCTATTTACCCAAGGTATAAAATGAAGAATGATCATTGGGAAAGATTAAAAAGGAAACATAACTGTCAATTTGGAAAAAGGTCGGAAAGAAAAGAAGAAAATGATCCAAAGATCTCAAACACTTGGTAGCATCAAATGCATCTTGTTGTAATTGACCATTACCTTATAACCATCTCCAAAAACCAGACTATTTCTTTATTTTTTCTGAACTCATCAACCTAAAATCAAGCATGATCCATGAACTACACCATCATTTGAACAAGAAGAATTAAAAATCACATTTTGACCATCATGAGTTTGTAAAGATTCTTCCATTGAATCAGGTAGAGATAAAGTAGAAGTGTGTAAAACTGGTCTAAATTTAATAAAGATGATGAATCTACTAGATGGAACAATGTTTCAATTAAATCTGGATATGCTTTACTTAAGAATTCCAAAACTCGATTTCAAATAAAACATAGATTGTGATTGAATTTTAATTAATCATCAATTGACCTTTACCCATACCTATTGGTGATGGTAATCTTTTGTTAAAAGTGTATAAAGCTTAGAGTGAATCAGTGGATGATTTTTTTGAAAGAAAAAGTTCATTGGGGGTTGAACTTGAGCTCACTTGGTTTAAATTTGGTGGTGAGGAATCGATGGAGATACAGATGGTCATCTTGATGAATTGATTGAAGTTGATGCGGGTTTGAATGTTCGATGGAAATCTATCCTTGGGTCACATGGAAATGTTGACTAAGTAAAGAAAAGTTTGTGATTATAATTGTTCATTTGAAAGAGTTTTGAGATTTGAAAATACTAACTGAGGAGAAGAAGGACCATAAACGTTTTTGTCTTCGGTTTTGACTTGACAACATGATGAGTTATTTTGTCAAGCTAGTGTTGAATCGGTCTAAGTGAAAGTGAAGATTGTTATTGATGACAACAATTTGATTTGATGAGATATGGTGATTTTCGATTTTGATTTTCAGGAGTTGATCATAATAATGAAGGTGCTGTTGATTGATGATCAGTAGTATTGTACGACTCGGTGAGTCTTGTTGAGTCGTTCAGATGATTGTAAATCAAGTTCTGAAATTCAAAATTCTGCCTATCGCCTGGCTGATTGAAATTGAAGTTGAGCCCCTTTGTTTGTTTGTGCGCAACATAGCTACCGTAACGGGCTGCGTGCCTGATGCGTAACTGTAAAACAATATACCCGTTATCCCAGGATGCTAACGTAACTGGTTTCAAAAATATTCGTTACGGCAACCCGAGAGCGTAACTCATTGGAGGCCCGCTAAGCTATCAGATAGAGTAACGCTTATAGTTACGTTATCTCTACGCTGACGCTACGGGTTGCGCTGCTGTCTCAGTGTTGTTACATATGACTTGTGACTGTAAATTCGAGATTCACACCAATTCTTTATTTGCCTTATAACTTTTTACACACACCTCCGTTACTAATGATTTAAAGTTTGTAAATTATGTAATCCACGCTTCTGCGTTGAATGAGCCATCTACCAACCTATTCTGACGTCATTTGACATATGTAATTAGCTGAAAACCTCCATTTTCCACGAATTTCACCCATTTTCTTCACTTTTCACAGCTACTACTATCTTTTTCTTGCTCATGTAATATGACATCATCATCTATAGCCTTAAAAATCCCGGAAAATCCTCTTGGCAACCTTAAATTCCATCACTACCACTATTACACAACCAAACTACACGTGTACCTCTTGTTTACCAACTTCGAAAAAGTGCTTTTTTCCTAATAACTTCTGTTTCTACTTATCAACCTTGAAGATTAAAATTGTCATAGTATCATATAATGTTGTTCTTTCATATTCTAACCTCATAATACCCATAACTTTATTTTTACTAACCTAAAAACCATTTTCCAACCTTTATACCTATAATTTCGAATTTTTCTTATGTTTTTCTTTCTTTCTTTTTGTAATAAATTTGTAAGTAAACTATAATGATCTTAATATATAATGTGAAATAAAATGATGTAATGTTGACCTAATGACCAATACATAAGCCTACAAGAGCTTCAATTGATCAAAAACCTCCATTTCAAATTTTCTTTCCTGCTGAATCCTGCTAATAAACTGGTAAACTGGTAATTGTGAATTTTTTAATTGATCCCATAAATTGATCACCACAACGTGCAATGGCCATTGAGGGCATACGTAAAGAGAAGGCTAAGTTGAAAAGGGAGGCTAAGTTAATGGCCCTTTTCAAAGCTCCCAATATCAACAAAAAACGTAGTCATACTTAAAATTAGTTTTTTGCTCTTTATCCTAATGTAATCACAAAATCCCAAGGTGTGAGAAATTTCATTACACGTACATTATGAGTGAGAGATTACTTTAAGAAGTGTGACACAACACCTCTTGATGTGACACACATGAAACACCCGTGTCACACGGGTGTTTGTGAGTGACACAAAAGTGTGATGAGTAGTGTAAGAAGTGTGACACAACACTTCTTGATGTTGTGTCACACATGTGTTTGTGAGTGACACACATGTGTGATGAGTAGTGTAAGAAGCTTGACTCCCATTTAGCCGGCGTGTCACACATGTGTTTTTGAGTGATACACAAGTGTGATCATGTGTGGCACTCAGCTGTAAGAATGTATCCATAAATAATACATTGTGATACCTATGCAGTTGTCAAGGTGCTTTTTAACAACTGTCTGAGGGAGTAAAAACATGTCAGTGATTTTATGTAGGTTAGACAGCTTGTGATAATCTGTAAAGTGAATCAATGTTTCAAGGGAATTTCAAAATGCCCATAAGTCCGCCTGACACACACTGATACGTGCTTTCAGGATGTTATTTATACATAACATTTTTGTATGTAAAATTTTGGTAAATCTGAATGCACCATTGGATTCACGGACCTTGATTACCCCCTAGACAACACTACAA
>NW_006768774.1:346142-351081 GCF_000204055.1 Melampsora larici-populina 98AG31
TGTCCAAGGGGTAATCAAGGTTCCAGAATCCAATGGCGCATTCAGATTCACCAAAAGTTTACATACAAAAAAGTTATGTGTAAATAACATCCTGAAATCACGTATGAGTCATCCAGTGTACCAAAACACAAACAACAACATGCCTGTCTTCCACGCCACTACTGCATATGGTTGGGGTGTTGTCCAAGGGGTAATCAAGGTCCATGAATCTAATGGTGCTTTCAGATTTACCAAAAGTTTACATACAAAAAAGTTATGTGTAAATAACATCCTGAAATCACGTATGAGTCATCCAGTGTACCAAAACACAAACAACAACATGACTGTGTTCCACACCATTACTAGATATGGTTGGGGTGTTGTCCAAGGGGTAATAAAGGGTCCTGAATCCAATGGCGCATTCAGATTCACCAAAAGTTCACACACAAAAAAGTTATATGTAAAAAACATCCTGGAATCACGTATCAGTCATTCAACCTCCTGCAAGTCTTCCACGCCCCTACTGCATATGGTTGGGATGTTGTCTAGGGGGTAATCAAGGTCCATGAATCCAATGTTGCATTCAGATTCACCAAAAGTTTACACACAAAAAAGTTATATGTAAAAAACATCCTGAAATCACGTATCAGTCATTCAACCTCCTGCAAGTCTTCCACACACTACCAGACATGGTTGTAGTGTTGTCTATGGGGTAATCAAGGTCCGTGAATCCAATGGTGCATTCAGATTTACCAAAATTTTACATACAAAAATGTTATGTATAAATAACATCCTGAAAGCACGTATCAGTCATTCAACCTCCTGCAAGTCTTCCACACACTACCAGACATGGTTGCAGTTTTGTCTAGGGGGTAATCAAGGCCCGTGAATCCAATGGCGCATTCATATTTACCATAAGTTTACATACAAAAAGGTTATGTGTAAATGTGCGGAGTATTGATTCAAAATTGAAATTACATTGGTATGTAATTTTGAAAAGAAATGTGCGGAATATTGAATCAAAATCGAAATTACATTGGTATGTAATTTCGAAAAAAATTCATGAAAAAGATGGCTGATGTTTTTTAGGTGGTTAACCTTTGGGAAAAATGATACCGTGTGAATGTGACGGATGGATCATATGATGACATACACCATAGCTTTCCAGTACCCCTGTATGTATGTGTTCAATCGACATCTATGACTTAAATGATCAACTGTATATTAGCTACACAGTTCGTGTGTATTGTATTTCAAAAGAAGGTAAACTAGGTTTGCTTTACTGTGTTTGCAAAACCTAGTTTGTACATGTATTTCAATTACGCAACTTGGTTTATGTAAGTACTTCCCCCACTAACAACCTGCTTCTTGAAAATCTCATTCATACCCAACTTCCAACATCTTCGTATCTGCAAGCTTCCAAAACACATCCCCGCATCCCCACATCTTCCAAACCTAAATAACCATGGCTACCAACAGGAAGAAAACCAGGATCAATCGAAAAAAAAACCTCAATCGCCGACCTACCACCAATTTGGATGCTAGGTGCTTGGAATGGAGGCGTCGTAGTCGTGCACGAGCTGAAGCTAGATCAGGCGCACTCATGGAAGCCCTTGCTGGGGATGCACAGGCACCACCAGGTGTGAATATGCCACCGTCGCCAGGGTCACCTCCAGGGCCGGACTTCGAACTCAATGACATCATTCACGACCATCATCCAGATTTGAATGCATATTCACAGAACATCAATGTAGGATTTGACGAGGGAAGGCGGCAAAGAGAAGAGGAGCAGTGGAAGTTGAAACACGATTCGATGTTCCCAGTTTTTCTCAGCTGCAAGTTCAAGACCAAGGATTGGGCCGATCCAACCCTTGCACTCAAAGATTGGAAGCCCTCTGGCAATTGCCGTCTACAGCCACGTACTGTGGATGTATTGGATATTCTAAGTGAGTTTTGGTTTGTATCCTCATGTGCTTACAGCTTGAGTATGTACGTGTGACACACTCACACACTCACAATGGTGTGAGTGTGTGACACAATGATGTGAATGTGTGACACAGTGTTGTGAGTGCGTGACACAGCTGTGTGAACTTGTGTCACACACACATTCTGTGTGCCACACACTCACACGATGGTGTCACACACTCACACCATCATGTCACGCACTCACATCATTGTGTCACAACAAATGTACCAGCCGTAAACACATATATCCAGCTATCTCATGATTAAACTATACTGATTATCTTGATTGCATTGTAAACCAATTTCAGGTAGATCTCAAGTTGAAATTAACTTCTGTCCTTGCTCAACAAATGATCAAGTGCGCTTGCTACAAGCAGGCTACATTGGAGGATCACCTCAAACACCTCGAGCTGCAATATCTATCAGGCTTGTCCGAACTTACCATATCCTTTGGAAGTATTGCACGCAAAGATATAAACCATTCAGTGAGGCATTGAATGAATTGCTTGACCCTGCATTTCCTCTGCTAGTTGATGAAGAACATAAAGAAGTAAGTAATTCACTTTTCCTATTCAAATATGCTCAGTTTGTTATAATTTACGCGTGTGCTTAGGTTACACAATGGAACCGGCAAAATTCACAGGCAGTGGATGCCTATAGAGCAATGCTAACATTGGAAGCAAAGGCCACGGTGATAGCCTTACAGCTGTCAGTGCTTGCAGAATTGGCATGCATATGCCCTGCTTGCTTTGGTCCTGGTGTTTCAAAATTGCCTAATGGAGAGCCCGACGTGGTGGTATGTATGGATTGCAATTTCCAACAGCGGCGACATTTAGCAGCCAGTGTTGAGCGCACCCCTCCTACTTATCCTAGCTTATTCATACCACCAGAAAAGCTAGAATCTATGCGGCAGAAAATGGAGGCTACTTATACTGCCACTGCCCGAAAAGCAGCTGCAGAGATGGTGGTGAGTTCCTTGTATCCTATAAAGATAAATGTCCAACTTGAAGATGAATTATGTGAATATGTAGGATCCTTGTACGCAAGCACATACTGCAGCCAATGATGTAAGAGGTAAAAAGGACTGGAAGGGAAATGACGAGACAGGAATTGCAGGGATGGGATGCCGTCATGATCAGATCTTACGGTTTATCAACATTGTACAAAGTGGAGAGAAGTAAGTTTCTTTATCCTGAATCACTATTAATAGCTTCAACCGCTAACATACAAATACAAGAGCCATGTATCCTCATACACTTATAGAATGGATATTAGAGGCCACAGCATATCCAGCTCAGAACGCCAATGAGAAGGATGGCCAGAAGGTAGCCATTTTGTATGACATTGGATGTAACATCCGTAAGGGAATTGACAGGGTATGTGTTGTCTCATTGGACATCAACATGTTGAATTTTTGAACTGATGGATGAGTTGAGCGGACAGCGGAAGCTTTTTGCTGAAGAGCGTGCAAAACAACGCTTAATGTTTGCAACTAGTTTGTTTCATTCTTATGTTCATGAATGGTCATGCCAACTGGAATATAATCCCCGCCTGAATGAACTTTGGGGCCTTTCAGATGGGGAAGGTATGGAGCGTATATGGGCTGCACTTGCAGTTCTTGTGGCAGTACTAAGATACTCAACTAAACAGCACCGGCTCACAGCCCTTCATTTCCTTTGCTTGCACCTCAAAGAAAAAGGACGAGCACAGACAGGTATTTCATTATGAATTGAATTAGAAAGCATTCAGATGAATTGTACTGATTAAAACTCTCAGTCACAAAACTAATTACTAGACTTGACCGGACTCAGAAGGAGCTAGGGGAGGTGGAATTTTGACTGACATCCATTCAACAAAGGCGTGGTTGGGACATAACATATTTTAAAGTGCAGTGGGAGAGGAAAAAGCGGGTACAGCTTGCTGTCACAAGCAAAAAGCGTCAGGCCTTTTTGGAAGAGCTTGGTGAGCTTCTGGACCTTGAGGAAAGGCTGGTGGAAGCACAGTGAGTTGGAATCTTAGTCCTTGTGGTTGATCACTATATAACTGACACCTTTGATTTCAGAGCTAAATTCAAAGCCTTGCAGCGTAAGAAATCAAGAGGATCACGAACCAAGAAAAAGAAAAACCAAATACTGGCACTTCCAAGTACATTGGTACTTCTGGAGGAATCTATACGCCGTGTTACAGAAAAGCTTGGCTCACCAGAATTTCGTGCGGTGGCAAAACCAGGAGGTAAGTTACTTTTCAGATAGACATTGTATTCCATATATTACTTATCCCATGTGCATCTTATCCGGAAATCTAGATCTTAGGGCACAAGCACTGGTTAAGCTTGTCATAGCCAAGACCAAGATGTATAATGCAAAAGTGGGGGTAATGGAGCATTGTAGGCGTTCAAGTGAAAGACGAGGTAAGTGTATGTTACTCAGGCTAATCTAACTTATCGTGATAACCCATGATTAATTTAATTTCAGGAACAAAAGTCCAACAATACCTTATCAAGATAAGGACGAACAAAAATGCAGATCTACGTAAAAAGGTTGCAACCTATCTACATCATGCAAATAGCTACAATGCAGAATTTGACCCGGACCCAAAACTAGCCACCCCTACAGTTAAGGAGGTCGAGGAGATGGAATTTGGTAACCCATTTCTTGATTGTGGCAACCTTTCCCACCCTCGTGAACCATGGGCTGTGGATGCGGATACACAAGAAGGTATTCAAGCATACCTGATAAGGAGTCGCTGCAAAGAAGAGTTACGCAGGTTGACCAAGGAGGCAAGACAAACTGTCAAGTGGGCTCTTGACACTACACAAAATATAATATTTTCTGGGCGGAAAATATAAATACTGCCATGCAAAAATATTGAGCAGTTAGGAAGAGAGAGAAAAATACAAAAAGATGTGCATATTGTTCCTATGGTTGAGACCTTTGATTTGAGTATTTTTTTGTATTTTTAGTGTGAAAATTGTTGATTGTACTAACAAAAAACC
>NW_006768774.1:353792-354619 GCF_000204055.1 Melampsora larici-populina 98AG31
CATGGACTCACTCCACTGTTACTCAATGCATCAAATCTGTAGCTCCGCTGCAGAAAAAGTATTTGTCCTTGAAGCTATTTCATATATAGCCACATAGATTTTTTCTTGGAATCAGATGCAGCGTTCCTGTCACAATGAAAGATATAGTCACAGAGGTTAGCTTTCCAATGAACCCAAAATCAAGTGGTTTGGCCAAGAATTGAAAAAGATATAAGAGATAGTAGAATTCAAATTATCCCCTTGTCACCCATTAGCCAAATTCCAATGTCTGTTACAGGTTGTAATCTGATGATCCTTGAGGTTTTATGTTAGTACAATCAACAATTTTCACACTAAAAATACAAACAAATACTCAAATCAAAGGTCTCAACCATAGGAACAATATGCACATCTTTTTGTATTTTTCTCTCTCTTCCTGACTGCTCAATATTTTTGCGTGGCAGTATTTATATTTTCCGCCCAGAAAATATTATATTTTGTGTAGTGTGAATATCAGGGACGCCTGGACAACTTGGCAAAAGAGATTGGAGAAGGAAGTAAGATAGGCTTCTTTGAGTAAATCATATATCACGTGCCTGAACTGACCAACCTCTGCAAATCAGCTCTTGCTTCTTGGGCCAGGAATATGGAGATGATGCGTGCTTTGCATCATTCCCTGCTTAGGCAGGCTTGTAGACTATGGTTACTTTGGAACCCTCACATAAGGATCCTTATAGCACGAACATCTACCCCTGAAGGATTTGAACAGCGTAAAGAGGATGATGAGCTGCTTTTTGCACAGTGGCAAGACCTGATGGCAAGTTGTATAAGGAGTTGGGAGGAGCATG
>NW_006768774.1:354719-375680 GCF_000204055.1 Melampsora larici-populina 98AG31
GGGGCCTTGGGAGATGCTGAGGCAGTTGGAGATGTGATGGAGGTACCTGAGATGGATGATGATGATGATGAGGAGGAGGAGGAGGAGGAAGCTGAAGAAGAAAATTTGTGATACATGTTGTTTACAGCTTTGATATGTATGCCTCGCAATGACACATCTGTTTTCTGGTGTGTCACAACTATGTGTCACACTGCACAACTATCTGTCACTGTGACACACCATTGTGGCATTGTGACACAGCATTGTGACATTGTGACACATAGTGTTGTTGTGTGACACAAGATTGTGTCATTGTGACACATAGCTGTGCGGTGTGACACAAGATTGTGCCTAGCCGTGACACTAGATTGCATTTCCATGCCACACTAGGACCATTTAATCACATGTATGTAGCCATGTGCCACATAGGTTGCTTGTATTATACACAAGCACACATATGTGTCATACAGCTCTGCTTGCGTGTCACCCAAGCACACATGTGTGTTTGTGTGACACACATGTGTGCTCACGTGACAGACCTGAACACCTGATGCGGATTTCTTGTATATTTGCACATCAGTTTTTTCTTACGTGCTACCACCAGTTGAACATATACCCTTGTAGGCCCAGCTAGACAAATGGGGCTTTATGTAGCTCGCCAAAATACTCAAGAATGAAATGTAAATAACACAGAATCTTCATTCACATAACAATATACTTTGCAAAATAAAATGAAAAATACAAGACAAGATATTCATTATCAACGTCTGTCTTAATATTTAGCCTTCCTCCTCACCCTCTTCTCCTAGGCCAGATTGATCCTCCGGAATAGATTCAGAGGGAGAGGTAGGTTCTTCTGACTCAGCTTTGACTACTTTGACTACTTTGTAATTTCCATCCAGTATATCTTGGGTCCAAAGTTTGTATGTGGCAAGTGACATCTTCTCAAAAGGTTTCTTGAGAATATCATCAGTCATTTTGCTCTCAAGGGTCCTCTCTACTTTGAGTCTTACATCACCTGAGAATGAACGTGCAGCAATAGTTAGGTGTGAATTTGAAGTCTTTGGATGACAATCCCGCATTGTCAAGTGAGGTCAACAGTAATACAACGAGAGGGATGAAAAGCCCCTTCCTCCCCTATAAGCATAGTTCTCAATATAAGGATCATTACACAAGGCCATTTAGGGTAGAAGTCAGGCGCATCTTGATGAGGTCACTAGATTGTGGGGTCTTCTTTTCAATTACTGTAGGTTTCTCGGCCTTGATTGTCTCCCGAACAAAAATTTCCAGAAGGTGTTTTTGACCGGAAATATGAAGCCAATCTTCACATGATGAGGTTTCATTCTCCCAGTGGGCCTTGTCATTGCGGGTTTGAGGGTTCCATGAGCAAGCCATGAGGTGGTACTGAACTCCATAGCGAATGTTGATAGTTTGTAACTTGAAAAGTTGAGAAATTGATGTTGATTAGCAAAGAATTGAAGTTTATCGTCTGAATAGGAATGAATAGAATGAAATACAAGGACTTACATCATTGTCAATGCGGTCAATCGCCTTGATGCCTTTGTTTTGATTTTTAGTTGGAAGATCAGGCCCAAACTTTCCCTTTCCCAAGTCTTTCGCAACCCGGTCAAGATTGATATTCTCCTTGAAAATTGGTAAGTATTTAGTGACCTCTTCACCGGTCAGTGTAGCTGAGCCTGCCTCTTCAGGAAGTGGGTTTCCGCAGGCAAGGTTTCCAAGTTTATAGAAGATATCTTTGTTGTAGATATCCTTGCAGTCGGATGATAAATTAGTCCAAAAATATCCAAGGTGCTGGTTACGGTCACCAAAATCCTCAGATTGGTTTCGGGGTGGCACTTAGGAGGAAGAGTGGATTAGTTAGTTGTGTGGCACGTGAGTCTGAATGAGTAATGACTTACTTTGTGTACAAGTCGTACTCTCCAGGCTGTACTTCAGGAAAGCTTGATATATTGATCTTTTTGTACGTACACTTGCTTCATGCCTAGGAAAAAGAGCTTGCATTAGTTGTATGAGCAAATGATGTTCAAGGATACCTCACCCACAGGAACTCGTTGACTGTGTTCTCACTACAGTGTGCCATCAATGCAAACAATTTTTTCATACGTCGGTACCACATTTGAACATTTTTGAGCTCGGTTTGGATGTTAGTTGGGATCCGATTTGAAGTTTTGCGGTCTTTGTCTGCAAGCAATTCATCAATGGCAGCTTCATCGAGATCACACTCTTCGTAGTTCTGCAGAGTGACACGGTGGGGATCAATATCAGAAGGATTCTGGGGTTTGTCGAAGCGGCTGGGTTTGATAGGTAGGTCGATTTGTTTTTTCCGAGTGATTCGAGTACGTTTGATGGGAGGGGTTTTGGGTTGTTTGTCTTCCTCATTGTCCTCCTGATCGACTTCATCTTCATCTTCATCATCTTCCTCTTCATCAGCATCAGAGTCATCACTGGAAAGCCTTGAAATGGCTGGGCCTGTGGTTTTCTTTTGGGTTAATCGTTTGGAAGTGCGGTGTTGAGTCGGTTTGGGTTGAGTTTTGGCAGCAGGAGATGCTAAAGTGCGTTTGCGGGTCCCACGAGTTGGCATTTTATAGGATGAATGTTTGGTGAGAGTCTGTAGGGACGATGAGTGATGTTGATGGGATCGATCGAGGGTTTTTAGTGTTTGAAAGTTAAGAGAAAGTTAAGTTTTGGGTTGTGTGGGTGTTTGACTTGTTTGAGTGAACTGAAACACACGTAGATGTTATTGTACACATGTAGATAGATGTTGTACTTAGGTTGGAATTAGGCTTTGGTGGCCGACGTAACAGTGTCAGTCATGTATGTAGCTGGCGCATGGTGTGCGGTTGTGTATAGATGTTGTGAGAGGTGTGTGTGGTTGATGTGTATGATGTCATGAAGATGAAGTGTAGACCGGTATCTTGGGCCAAAGTAGCAAATGTGTCACATTTGTGTCACAGTGCTATGAGAAAGTGTGGCACACGTGTGTGCCATGTGTGGTATGTGTGAGCAGTGATCCTTGTGTCCCTTTGGGGTTTATGACATTTTTATGTGGCACAGTTGGGTGGAAACACAACAATAGGCCTCTTGGTATGTGTAGTTCCAGTGTGCGTTTAAGTTCTGAGCCTTGTTCAGCAAGGAGGATTGAACTTGTACCGCTGCGAGGGTGGCTTCAGATGCATCTGAGACATCTCAAATGCATCTGCCGCTTGTATACGGAGCCGCTCCGAGGATACGGTACACGTTTTCCTCGGTACGGGTCCAAAGTACTGAGGTTTACGAGGTGTACCTCTGATCAGGATATTGTGATAGATGGTGCGAAAGATGGAAATGATACGGATGGAGAAGTTAGTCATCCTGAAGAAGAAGAGGTCAGCGTATACATTGTCCATGCGTAAGACCAAACACTCACATTACTTGATTCTTTACGTGTCTACACAAATCAACCTCTTGTAAGGACCAGACTCGTAGGAGATGCAAGAGAGACGCCAATGGGTGTTCTGGTGAACTAGTTAGATTGCTAAGTGAGGAGCAAAGTAAGTGCTCCTCTCAGTACATGAAGTATAGACAGTACAGTATAAGCATATCAAGGTTAAGCCTTATGACGTTAGGGTCATAACACCACTCCCCCCTTTATGACTCAACCTCCTCTTGCAGGTTAGCATCTTCCCACGGGTTAGCATTAAAAAACCCCTTGGGGAAAAAGCTTTAACCCTCACTACTTCCTTCTTGTCCTAGTGTACCTTAGTTCAGCCTGAGGATATTTTTTCTCAAATTCTTTTACTAATTCTTGAGAGTTTTGAAGGTTGCTTGCTGGTTGCAACGAGTCATGTTCTTCTCCATACCCTTTCCAATTAATTAAATACTCAATCTTTTTTCCTTTTTTCTTTTGTTGAGTATTTCATTAACTTCAAATTCTTCACTGTCATTGATTATTATTTCTGGTGCTGGCTGTATGTCTTGACCTTCTATCTTGCTTTTCTTAAATTGACGTAATAGATTAACATGAAAGACTGGATGAATTTTGGACATTGACTTGGGTAGTTGGAGTCTATAAGCATTAGTCGACACACAATCTGTAATTTTAAATGGACCTAGCCAACGATGAGAAAACTTAGCAGTGGGTCTCGAGATTGATACATGTTTTCCATTTAACCATACTTCATCTCCTTTCTTCCACGACGGTGTTTCTCTTGCCTTTCTATCATGCTGACGTTTCATTTCTTCTTGCGTTAAATTCATGGTATTTTTCAGTTCTTGTTGTACTTTATTAATTTGCTGCATGCGTTGTTCCACTAAAGGTAGGCATTGTTCACTTGCTGGTATGTCTGTGAAATTTACATTGAAACCATAGTTAGCTTTGAATGGGGAAACTCCTATTGCTACATGTTCATTGTTATTATACAAGAATTCAGCAAAAGGTAGTAAATCAAACCAATCATCCTGCTTGTAAGTAGTGAAGTGTCGGATAAATAATTCTACAGCTTTGTTTGTGATCTCAGATTGTCCGTCCGTCTGTGGATGATATGCAGTCAAGGATTGAGTCTTGATTCCCAGTCTTTTGTGGAAGTCCTTGGTGACTCGAGAAATAAATATATTTCCTCTGTCTGACGTGATTGACGGCGGAGTTCCATGCAATCTCCAAACCTCTTTGATCATAACTTTTGCCAATTTGTCGGAGCTCATGCTTTTCTCACAAGCTATAAAATGGGCCATCTTTGTTAGCCTGTCGACAACTGTAAGAATACTATCATACCCCTCCGATTCTGGTAAATCCGTTATAAGATCGTAACAAACATCAAGCCAGGGTCCTTCGGGGATTGGAAGTGGTTGTAATGAACCATGCGGATTCTCCGTTCTTGCCTTCACTCGTTGGCACGATTGGCACCCGTCAACATAGCTGTTTACGAAGGCCTTCATCAAGGGCCAATGATAGGCTCGTTTGATTAGCGCTAACGTCCGCATTCTTCCCGGGTGTCCAGCCAGTTTGCTATCGTGCCTAGAACGAAGGATATGCACTTTCAGATCAGTATTCCGTGGAACTACTAGTTTGTTCCTGAAATATAATAGTCCGTCTACCACCTGATAACCTTTCAAGTGTTTCACATTTGGCATTTCCTTGCATAGTTCCATGATTTGTTTGATGTGTTTGCCTTCATCATTTCTTTCTCTAATCAGTTTAATTATTTCTGAGTCATTCAAAATTCCACAACCTTCATTAGTCTCACTGTTGATTTCTTCGTTTTCAATGATGTCACTTTGATCTTCTACAAATTGCTCTTCATTTTTGAACCACATATCAGCAATTTCCAATTCATCTAGGAATGCATCAGCCGGTAAGTTTTCTGGTTTGAGCATTTGTCCAAAAGTGAGTTTTGTGCCGTCCTTCGGAATAAAGTCAGGCCTTTGTGATAGAGCATCTGGCTTTGTTGAATGCTTCCCAGGCCGGAATCTAATATCGAAATCGAAAGTTCCTAATGTTTTGGCCCATCGTGCCTGCCTCCGTGTCAGTTCTTTGGTTGTCAACAGGGATTGAAGATTCTTATGGTCAGTGTATACAATTATGTTGAGACGGTTGGGGTTGCCCTCAAGATACTGTCTCCATTCTTTGAACGCCGCTACAACAGCCAATAGTTCTTTATCAAAAATTTCATAATTGCGCTCCGCCTGAATTAATGACCGGGATAAGTAAGCAATGGGATGTAACTCGCCGTTGTCATCTGATACTTGTGATAACACCGCTCCTAAGGCATAGTCCAAACAGTCGCATTCAAGCACGAACGGCTTGTAAGGATCAGCAATTTTAAGCACTGGTGCAGTCGCAAAAGCCGTCTTTAGTGTTTTGAAAGCTCTATGCCTTTTGTCATTCCAGTTGAAGTCAACATCTTTCTTTGTCAATTCATGTAGTGGTCGGGCAATTTTAGAAAAGTGATTGATAAATCAACAATAAAAGTTTGCGAAGCCTAGAAATGTTTGCGTTTCCAATACGTTCTTTGGCGTTGGCCAATATTTTTCCGCACTGACTTTACTGGAGTCCATCTTGATTTGATTTTTTGAAATTACTAATCCTAAATACAATATTTCTTTCTTTGAGAACTTGCACTTCTCAGGTTTCAACCATACATTTTGCTTTCTCAGTATTCCAAGAACTTCTTTTACTACAGCCTTGTGATCTATTCCAGGACCTGTATATATGAGTATATCGTCTTGATAGGCAGCCACGTCTCTTCCAATATGACCTTTTAATATATCTTGTATAAAATATTGAAAAAAACCGGGGGCTCCTGTTGGTCCAATTAAAGGCATAGTAAGCGGTGCAAACTGGCCAGCTTTACAGATGAATGCTAATTTTGCTTCGTCGCCTTCTCTGACTCAAAGGTTGTTATATCCATTGCGCATGTTGAGACTTGTAAACTCTTCTGCATTCAACAAACTATCAATAAGTTCCATGGTTAACGGTAAGGGATATTTGTTCTTGATGGTGACCGCATTCAGTTTTCTGTAATCAAAGCAAGGCCTTAAATTACCATCCTTCTTTCCCGTAAACAGTACTGGCGCCGCCCATGGAGAAGTGGTACGCCTGATTGTGCCATTAGCTAAACCTTTTTCCAACATCTCATTCAGGACCTCTCCTTCTTTCGGTGATAAAGGTATTACTCGACCTACTTGAGGAGTAGCTCCAGGGATTGAATCCACTCTAAAATCATAAGGTCTATGAGGTGGTAATACATTGGAGTTTGATTTTTCGAACATATGCAGGTACTTGTGATAATATTCAGGTACAAGATCAGCTGCTGGTTTTGACACTGCATCTTTGGTCTGTTCCGCCGCGATCCTTGCTGAGAGATTCCAAGAAGTCTTTGCTGCATCAATCATTGCATTTGTTGGCTGAAGTAGTTGTTTAAATTTCTTCATGATTGCTCCAGGTTGTCGTGCAGGCTGTCGTCGACTTTGCGTGAATATCTGTGGTTGAACAAAATGACGCTTGTCGGCTGGTTCTTCATATATCTTATTCAAACAAAGGTTACACATACTCTGCGGGGGTTTAAATAAGTCTTTGCCAGACTTAACCCCCTCGTCATTTTGCCTTGCTTGCCCCATAGGCTCCAGTTCTTGTTGGGTCATTGAGGTTTTGATCAATCGGCGTTGACAAAGCTGTATCATTGCTAGCTGCAAGTACGTGACTTTCTTGATGTTCCAATCTCGAGTTTGGCTTTTGTCCTAGTAGGTGTACAAGCTTGCAAGCTGATTCTTCAATTACAGTCGTCTTAGGGTAATCGAACTCACATTGCGGGGGTGTTAATGAGCACTTAGACTCCACCCCCTCGTCGAAATTGCTAGCTTGCCTTTCCGGCAGTGCCATTGGACTCCATGAGGCGTTTTTCGGTTTTGACGATGCTGCATTTGCAGCCGCAATGGTTGGGTCTTCATTTCTCAACTTTCCGTTTTTCCAGTCGATGGTTTCGTGATTCTGTTTGATCCATGGCATGCCTAAGATGACGTCGTACTTGTCTCTTAGTTCAGTTACAATAAACGTCGTGGGGGTTGTGTTTGTGGAGTTTACGTGAAAATCACCAGTGTGCGTGATTTTTGACTCGTGGCCGCTAAACCCTGTAACACTTCTGGTTTGGGGTAGTGGCTCAGTTTGAAGGCGATGATGAGCAACAAAGGTCTTACTGATGGCTTCATGCGCGGCACCACTGTCTTTCAGGGCTCTCGCTATTATTGTTGTGGCACTTTTAACTTCAGATATGGTAACATTTTCGATAATTCAGGTGTCTTTCATTTCAAGTGAATTGATATTACTACTATCTAAAGTTAATTCAATACCGCTCGGGGGAGGCACAACTAGCACTCCCAAGCTTCTCCATTTTTTGAGCTTTCTGATCTACCTTCCACCTTCTCTTCTTCTTTCACTACATCAACCTCAGCTACTCGACTTCTGAATTTAAATCTGTTTCCACCCCTTCCTCTCCAATTTCCTCTTCCAATTTTCTTCTTTCTATCAGGACAATCTGCCACTAAGTGATCACTTCTTCCACAATTGTAGCACACTCCAGAGATTCCACGTCTATAGTACTCATCGTTTGATATGTTGAAACGGTATGCCGAGCAATCCATGGCATCAGGGTCTACAGTAGTATTTGAATTCAGCAACGAGTTTGATGAGACAACTGGGTGATGAGCGTTAACATTGCGTTTGTTGATTTCGTTATCAAGCTTGATTGCGAGTTTCGCCATCTCTTCTACTTCTTCAAATTCGTCTCTGACCATATGTACCGTGATTTCTCTTTTTAGGCCTTGCTTGAATTGTGACAATAAAACATTCTCGGGCCATTTAACTATCAATGCCAACTCAGAAAACTTTATCCAGTAATCAACAACAGTACGAGTTTGAGTTAAAGCTCGTATGTCCTTCTCCGCCTTAGCCAAACGTTCAGAATCGAAAAAGGTTACCTTGAATGACTCAATGAATTTCTTCCATGTGACAAGTTTCATTTTCTCTTGATCTAGTAATTGATCCGTAAGCAACTGGCTCCAGATGCTTGCCTTCCCTTCCAGGTATGACAAGGCAAACACGACTTGAGCCTGTTTGTTTACAAAGGCAGCAGCATTCATTTGCATATATAGGCACACCTGATTCACGAAAACTTCGGCCTTCTGCCCTTTTGTACCGTCGTACTTGTTTGGCGTATCAATTTTAGGAGGCTTGATCTGACTGATGGTCTGTTGAACTGGGGCTTGGGGATTTGACGCCGGGTTTTGTGGTTGAGCGGAACCGGCATGAGTAGCCTCGAACATACGTAGTTGTTGTTCGGCTTTGTTTCCTCTTCTTTCAGCTTCCATTTGCTTCTGGTACTCTTCAGCTAATGTCGCCTTAACCCCCATAAATTGGGTACTTAATTCTCTCATTCGCCTCAAGACCTCCGCCATCGTGGGTTGCTCAAGTTCCGGATTCCTTGCACTTTCCTCCGTTTTGTAAAACTCCTTGTCAGACAATTCCGAGTCCGTCAATTGAGAAGGGATCTTGAAGCTGGGCGTTTTGGAAGAATTCAGCGGAGTTAAAGAGTGCGGGGTCGGTGTCTTCTAATTCTGATTTAGTGGTATTACGGTACGTGCAAGTGGATGTATAAGATCTGCTTTTTCAACTTTGATTGCGGAGTGAGAGTGATTGGTAATCTAACTTTAAACTTCTTTGTTCTAACTTTGAAAATCTTTCGTTTAAAAACTTCTTCCAACTTTCTTCTTAATGTTTTGTTTGATTTAATTTCTTCTTTCTTCAGTTTTCTCTTGGATCTCTTTTGATATTAGACTTAGCAATATGTAAGGACCAGACTTGTAGGAGATGCAAGAGAGACGCCAATGGGTGTTCTGGTGAACTAGTTAGATTGCTAAGTGAGGAGCAAAGTAAGTGCTCCTCTCAGTACATGAAGTATAGACAGTACAGTATAAGCATATCAAGGTTAAGCCTTATGATGTTAAGGTCATAACACCTCTCTCCACACCATCGAAACGAGCAAACCCAATATCCCCAACCCCATGCAAAGATCAGGCGGTGGTGATATATCCCACAACAACATCACTGACGGACTACAGCCTGTCTGCATTACCTCAGCACCTCATGCGACAACCAGGATGACTTGAAACCGAGGCCACGAGCTCTTACGGAAACCACCAGTTATCAATCCAACACTACCAGCACTCCTTACAAAGTACCACATCTACGTTTGGCTTGCACCCTTTGTTACTGACCTGCGCGAGGTAGCCGCCGATGGACACTGCGGATTCCAAGCCATTTCAGTTTCACTCAGACGCCCCCAGGATGATTGGGCCTATGTACGTCAATGTATGCAGGAGACCCTAGAATTGAATCCCAACATATTCTATGAACGTACATTCTTCATGCCGCGCAAGGACACCATACATTCCCTGGCAACAAGGAAACCAAATGTGTTATCCGAGACAGAGTATTGGCTCAGCATGCCTGGCTGGGGTGGAGTCATAGCTACCACTTTTGATTGGCCAGTGATGTTTTTGCACCAGGAATGTGTGATCAAACCATTTTTCCCTTTGTAACCCCACCCAATCAAAACCCTCCAATAGTACTTGTTTGGGCCAATTACCACTTTGCCTCTTTATTGCTTGATTTCACCCTCCCCAATTTACCTGCTCCAAATATTTGTATTACATGGCAACAATTTTGTACACTCAATTCCTCACGCTGGCCAGACAGTTGGAAGCCACTGGTTGATACATATACTGAGAAGGTAAAGGCCAATAGCAAGATATCCCAAAGGAAAAAAGCAAAAGTCATTGTGCACCTTGACTGATATTTCAACTTATGAAGATATCATATTTTCTCACTCTCCAAATAAAATCTTTCTTATTGTCATTTCCTTCAATGTGTGCTATGACCATGTAATATATCTATGTGAGCCAAACAAAAAATGTATTGCAATGATCACTTTCATTACAAATTATTACAAATTCTAACTGAAAGAGGAGAAAGAAGAAGAGAAAGCATGAAGACAGATGTACTATTAACAATAACAATTGTTATATTGGTATAACACTGACCACCAAATGAAATTTAAACCCAAGAATCCCCTATCCCATCCAACCCTCCAATCCACTCCTGCTCATTGTCCTCCATCTCAGGCCACTCCTCATCTTCATCCTCCTCAACAATGAAGACCAGTTCCCCACATATTTGTGCCCAAATACTCACAGTGTGAGCTACCATCTCCTGCCACCCAAGCATCATCTCCCCGTCCCGATCCACACTCCCTTCAACATACGGCTGTGTACATTGCACAACACTCAACAGGCCTCACTTCCATCGCTTCCATAGGCCACAAGTTCCTCTTGCAAGGCCATTGTAGATTGACTTCCATTCCATGATGCGAGATGCACCTTGTGAAGAATATGTTGGAATTGATGTAAGTAATCATTCCCACTACTTCATTCCAGTTAAAACTCACCGTTGGTTTCATTTGGTTTGATTGCGTCTACCCAGTTTTGAAAGTCAGTTGCCCATCCAATAAGCTGTCTGACCTCACGTCCCAGTCGGCGCAGCTCTTCTTCACAAAGCAATGATCCCATCCTTGGTCTTCTGGCAACACGCCCAAGGCTCATCCGGATGATTGAGCGCAACCTCATTCCAAAAGGGATCTAGCAGATCCATAGCCTTGACTTCATCTTAAGTCAGTTCCGCCAGGCGCTGTGCCGGCCGGTAAGATTCATTGTATTTCTGAGCATGCCTCAAATAGGCGTCCAGCTTCTTCTTCAACATTACTTGTTTCTTTTGACGTAATTGCTTATTACGCAGCTGCTGTGTGGCACCTGAGGTTTTGTATACAGGTGCAGTTTCAAAGATGATTGGTCAGTGTCCCTTGCGCAAACGGGAATCGTTTCAATGAGGCCTGTGACTTGGACTTACCAGTTTGAATTGCAGCGTTCGCCAACTGTTGAATGACATCAAATTTTGCCTCATACAACAAAGCTAAAGCAACCTGGACAGTCATCACGGCCTTCACTTGGTTATCTGTGTTGGGTTGGAATAAGAAGTACTCAGATGTGGCACAGTGCAAAAGTTACATTATACACTGACCATCACAACACCAAACATTTATCAATTTGGTCATTCCGAGTCATCCACTACTTCTTGCATTTTCACTTCAAGCAACACCAACAAACCAGGAAGGTCAAGCAGTGCATCTCTTTGCTTGGCTGTACGTATTGCAGCATTAGTTGCATTTAGTGCCTCGAGCTTCTGACTATTCAAATCACACAGTATGTAATCAATTATAGGCTGTGAAGGCTGTTAAGTGAGAAAAAAAAACAGGCAGAAGAATACTTGCCGTGCATTGACCAGCTCCTCTTTGAGTTTGACCAATACCTCCAATCGTGCCCGTTTTTCCTTGGTCCGTACGTTCATGGCCGTCAGTTGCAACTCTTGCTGGCAACTCCACTGTGCCTCAAAGTAATTGGATGTATGTGCAGCATTCTCCTTAAGCAGCTTGTCAAGCACCCGCTGTGAGTCCACTAACTCCGCCTGGTACTTGTGCGTATCCTTAACCAAAAATGAAACTTGAATTTTGTTGTACAGAAGTCAAAAAAGTATTCAATTCGGTTAAACATTCAGGATCGGAAGATCAAATCTCACCAGCTTGTGTGCACAGAGACTTGTTCCTATGGGTTGTCCACAGATCTAAACTAACCAGCCTGTGCTGCTTAGTAGCATAGCACAACAGGCATATCAGCGGTGCCAACTTCCACCATACCCGCTCAAGCCCTTCTCCGTTGGATTTCCCCCATCCTCGATTCATCCAAGGGTTATACTTCAGCTGGCATGCCCAGTTGTGTGCATACACATGAAACAAAGCAGTACCCACCTTGACTTGGGCTGCATAAGCTTCATCCGTGAAAACTCTTCTCTGGAAATTGATAGGGCATAGTCAGTTTGTCTCCAGGTCACTATAATCAAGTTCCATTTGTACCTTCTTGATCGTTTTATCCATGGTGCATCCAATATCATATAATATTCCAACGGTTGTGGAGGGAACAGAAATGTGGAGAAACGTGGTGCGGAAAATATTATCAGATTTAATGGCTGCTGGTACCCAAAGGCACGACGGTACCAGCAATTTTCACGTATACACATAACTGTATCATGTGAAGATAGAGTCATGTGATATCCCTCTAAGGAGGGATACCTGTACGTGGGCGATGGTTGTTTGAGTCGCAGAAGAAAAATTCGAATTTCATTCCGCTCCTCCTCATCGCCAACTTTGTGTCTCTTCACTCAGTTATCCCACGAGTGTATCTTCACTACTCATCTTCACTATCTCACAAACTCTCACTAACAGAGTTTCTCAATTTCCTAGGAAAAAATTTCTCATTAAATTTGATCATATCAACTTCCCTTTCATTTACATAAAGGTTAATTCATCGCGACACAATGTCAAACCCAGAGAGCATTGATCAGTTTAATACATCCGTGAAGAGAAGTAGTGATAGACTTCGTGGAGGATCTGCGACCCCACAAGATTCCCAATCAGCCGAATTACCAAGTGATACCATCTCGGCTACCGATGCAAATGCCGACAAGTTGAGCGCAGGACAAGGTCGAAAGGGGAAGAGTGCCGCCGCTAAGAAAGGTCCAGCAAACGCAGGGAATCAAGCGGCTTTACCCGGATCTCAGTTGCCTGGTCAGAACCCTCACTCATCGTCCGCTCCCGCTACCGCATTGACCGGTGATGCCCCTCCGACTAATGGGAATGGTACCACGGCAACTTCCGTCTCTGGAACCCAAGTCACGTCCATCCCTGCGACGGAGAGACCTCCTACTACTAAGGCCGTCACAGTGCCTGTGCCTGGCAGTATTGCTAGTTCGACACTACTGATTGCGAAAGAGGTGATTAATGCGAACAAGGTTAAAGACGCTCAGTGTAAGCTATAGTATCAATTGTTTCCCACCTTAGTGATGCCGCGTTTGCGAAGCCACGTTTGTGATCCCACAGTGATTGTGATGTATCATGATAAACACCGTGTGGATGGTGCGGTTTGGAAAGGAGCAAGACTAAAGAACAGAATTGATTTTGTTTTGTTTGCGTCTTACAGTACCACCAACTGCCGAACAAGCTGCAGCAATTGTGGAGAGAGCCAGTGGTGTCCTGTCGCGGATAGATGAATGCTTGCCGGAAGCCATCAAGTCCTGGTTGAACTCGAAAGGATTTGCCTTGGTCACAATGGCCCCTGGAGGATCTAGTACCGGAGTGGGTGGAGTTAACGCCTTAGATACACCTGTCGAAAGTTGTAGCACCCTTGCTCCGTCGAACGCTGCTGGCCTTCCTGCCTCCGGACATTCCGCGACTCCTCGATCTTGTGATGATAGGAACGGTATCACGCCTAAACCATCTTCTACCTCATCAGTGAAGCGCGCCCTCGAGTGGCCTGGAGATGTTGAGGAGACTCATGCCCAGGTCGAAGTCAATACTACGCTCACTGTTAAAGCTGCGACTTCTACTACCATCAAGTTCAGTAACGAGGGTATCGAATCCCATGGTTTAGTCGCCCTGTCGAAATAATTTGGGGCTAAGATGACTTCCTTCGACGCGTATATCCCGCTATCGGTGTTTAACCCTCAATGGTTGCGCCAGGACCTGCTTCAACAGTCAATTCGTAAACGTTCGGTAAAAGAAAAACTGGAAGATACGTACATTGGTCTGACATTACCGCTGGAATGGAAAATGACATTTGGGGAATGGGTGGTTGCCTTCGATTTGTTTATAGCCTACCTTCAATATTATAAATGGGAGGAGTTAGCTACAAAGTTTAAGCAACATAAGGAAAATGTATTTGCCATCAAAAGAGAAAACTCAAACTGGCCTGTTGCCTTTCGTTACGATTTAGCTGTTTGAACTGCAGTGATGGCTTTCCGGCTTCCAGACGGTTCAGTTGCTAATCCAGCTATACGCGATGGGCGGTTGGAACGTGAGGCCTTGAGAGAAACCGAACGGATGAAAGACTTCTTACCTGCCTTTAAAGAACTCAACCCATACGCTGACGGTGAGGTGAAAGCCTTCATCGATCCAATTTTGGGAATTGATAGTTGGATTACCAACACTGCGATTGATCATGTCTTCAATCGCCCCACCCCGAGATCACAGAGTTTCTCTCAGCAACATAACTTCTCTGGTTTACCCGTGTATGATGGACCAGGAGGATCTAGTTTGAACGCTTGGCAAGACAGACGCCCCGAATTTAGGAACCATGCTTTCCGAGGCCGTCGGGGCAGCTGGAACGGGAATCAAGGTGCTAGAGATTGCAGCCCCAACCGTCGAAGATTTAACGGAAATGGTGAGACTTACCGTCGTGAGGAGAGACGTGGCCGTGGTGATGACCGTGATGGTGCGGGCCCTGCGGGGAAGGCAAAGTAAGCCAAATGGTTATTAACTTCAAGAGATGTTTCCCGTTTCCTCTATCCATGTACCTGGTGTGAAAAGTTACAAATTGTAGCCTCGGCCTGTTCCGTATCCCCTGCAAGGCTGTTCTCGGGTTATGTCATTGCTTCCCTCCGTCTGTTGATAGATATACGCTGCGCAGATGGTATGCCCGTTTGTTAAATCGGTTGGATGAGGATATGTTTCATCTTTGCTCTCCTGTGATGATTATCCTTTCTAAGCGCGTAGTAATGCAGTCGCGTCCCTTTGGAGTTAGTATTGATTTGGTTTGCCTCTTGCCCATCCGTGTGTCCCGTTCTAGTGAGAAAAGACCGAAGTTGGGTGAAGTCGATGACTTGAACTATCAGAATAACGAGTTTGAGCCCAATAGACCTGACCTAATGATTGACTTGAGAACTGGAGACTTGGTGAATAACGAATTGTTGAAAGCTTACAAAAATTCAGGCGACTCCTATGACGCTCGCTGGCCTGATGAAACGGTGAAGTGCGGTCTGAAGGTTGAAGAGTGGAGAGTATTGGCAGCTGAGTGCAACATAACTGCAGAAGCGGAGGAGGTAATTAGTGGCCTGGTAAAAGGGTTCCATCAAGGAATTCCGGAACATACTTTAGGGTACCGTCAGTGGTTCACGCCGGGGAACCATCAATCCGCCAAGTCAGCTATGGAAAAGATAAGAAAGACGTTAGCAAAAGAGCATCAAGAAGGGAGAATTTTCGGGCCATTTACTCACAAAGAAGTCTTTGAGAAGATCGGATTCTTTTGGTCCAGCCCTATGGGGAGCATAATAAACAGGGATGGGTTGTTCTGGGTTATTAACGATTTATCTTACCTGCATGACTCGGAGTTTACCCCATCAGTGAATAGCCTAGTTAACAAGAAGGAATTTGGTACCACTTGGGACGATTTCAAGGTCTTGGCGAGATTCTTTAGTGATGAAAAAGGAAACTTTTTGTTAGCAATCTTTGATTGGGCGAAAGCTTACAGGCAAATCCCCATCCACCCCAGTCAATGGAGGTATTTATTCATTATGGACTTACAGGGGAGGTTATGGTTAGACTCAAGAGTGCAATTCGGGGGTGTGGCCGGATGCGGAGTTTTTGGGAGACCAGCCGACTTGTGGAAGAAGATAGTGAAGGAAGTGTTTGGTTTGAAGGCCGCCTTTCAATGGGTAGACGATGATTTACTTGTCAAAGAAGTCTCGAACCCTACTACAATCGCGAATGTTGTGACATTGAGTACGTCCATGGGTGTCCTGTCAAATGAGGAGAAGGTCCATGAATTCGCCGAGCAGAGGTACATTGGGTTTATATGGAATTCGGCAGAAAGGACAGTCCGATTACCTGATGAAAAACTAGAAGAACGATTAGCTCAAGTTGTACGCTTTCTTGAACCCACAGAAACTTTTACTTACAAAGAGACGGACAAGTTCGTGGGAAGGTTAGTCCATATGACGTACATTGTACCAAATATGATGTGTTACTTGCTTAGCCTGTACAGATGGAAGGCCGAGTGGTGTGTGTTGTCAGCAAAACGGGCTATACCAGGTGACGTACGGGTAGACCTCTTGGAGTGGAGGAAGACTTTAGAATCGTTTGAGAAGAGGAGGTTTATTCCAAGTATAGACACAATCGACGTGAACTGGGTGGGCGACGCCGCTAGTTGTTTGGGATTGGCATCCTAGTTGGTAAAAGATGGGCGCAATTCCGGTTGAGGAACGGTTGGAAAGCTTACCTGCAAGTGTCTGATAAAGGAGGAATAGCTTGGGCGGAAACTGTTACAATCAGGTTAGGGTTAATAGTAGTCAGTAAGTTGTTGGAAGTTAGGGGGAAGAAGTTCAAGGTGCTCACTGATAATTCGACAGCAGAGGCCGTGGTTTTAAAGCATAGGTCCCGCGACCGTGCGGTGAACGAGGAGTGGAAGCGTATCCAAGATCTCCTCGTGGAACTCCATTGTGACATTGTGGCGGAAAGGGTGACGTCAGCAAATAATGACGCCGATGAGTTGTCAAGGGGGATTGGAAAGATCTTACTGATTGGTGATACTGTGACTATTGAATTGCCTGTAGATTTGACTCCTGTATTAGAACAAGTGTATCAGCCTTAGTTGGTAGGTTACGCCGCCACGAGTGGCGTTGTTGAGTTGAAGTCGGTGTCCGAGCCGTTTTAAAGAAATGAAATTGGGTTGACTTGCCCGTCGTGTCTCCCTGCTTTATCCGAATTACCACGCTTAAGCTGAATCCCGCACCGAGTTGTGAGCAGCGTTCGACCATTGATTGACTGCAAGGTTGATCGATCAGGATCGGTGATTATGTCAAAAATGGAATTCCTAGCCGGAGTAGACAAATCGGATTATGATCCGGTAAAGGCGTACATCCTGTACGGAGGATGGGCTGCAACAACTCTGAAGCACTATAACTCCGGCGTGTCAAAGTTGATCACCTTTGCAAAAGCCTTCCAAATACCACGTTCCTTGCTCCTTCCAATCGATCAACATATCTTGTACCAATTTGTGGTGTGGGCGGGCCCTAATTTGCCTGAAGAGTCGACCGACATAAACCCTTGACCAGTCAAGTCAACTACGGTCCGAACTTACTTGTTGGGGATAAAAGCTTGGCATCTTTACCACGATGCCGAATATCCGCATAATGCAACACCGAGGATCGAGTTAATATTGACAACTGCTAGCAAGATTGAGCTTCAGAAGAAGGCAAAGGTCCCAAAGGAGACGGTAATGGTCCGACATATGTTCAGCCTTTTGGAAGAACTTACCGGCAAGGGTTTGGAGGACCAAGTCGTATATACCGTCGCCTTGGTAGCCTTTTGGGGGATGGCGAGACTGGGAGAATTGTTGAAGAACGCAAATGCTAATGACCAAGTGAGGGTGAAGGACTTGGTTTGGGATCCGAATGGGGAGTACGTGAACATTAGGATTAGAGCTGCAAGGACTGCTGCTGTTGGAGAAGTGCAGGAAATTCACCTCTGGCGACAACAATCCTTGCTCGACCCAGTAGACGCGGTTTGTCGACTTATTCAGTGTACCCAAGCGACGGAAGACGAGGCCTTGTTTTCGTATCCGGTAAAGAGTCAACAACGTGTTCTGACAAAGTCTCGGTGCCTGAACATACTCGGGAAGGTGTGGAAATCTACAACAAAAGTGAAGCTGACCGGGCACTCCTTTCGTGTCGGAGGCGCTTCTTTGAGGTGGAATCTGGGATGCGATCTTAGAGACATAGTAAAGATTGGCCGGTGGAGGTCGAAAGCTTATCAACTGTATATTCGGTAATATAGTCCAGAACAATTAGAGGATACTTGCCATGTATTAAGACAGCTTGAAGTTGATTCGGGAGGTGAAACTGGCAGGGTGATTGAAGGGACGCGTAATAGATAATATGACTTGATATGATGACTTGGATGTGCTCTTCCACCTTCCACGATCGAAAGTGATGTGATCACCCAAATTCTTCTCCGACCCGGGTGAGTTCTTGGGGGATTTGACGACCCGGCCCATAGTACACAGGGGTTCTCAGGCTCAGGACTATGTCCCAAGTCGTAGGGGAAGAGCTCCCCGTCTACGAGGCCCGGTAGTCCTACCCCCCTTAGCTCAGGCTAAGGGCACCCCCCAAGAAACCAAAAACTTCTATAACGGAGGTTTTGGGTTTGAATAGGACAAACCACAAAACATGTGTAATAGACGTTTATAGCAGTTTATACTACGTATAATTGCGACCTTGTGCCCGCTCCTCATGATAGTTCAGATGAGTATAGAGTGGATGGCTGCTGGTACCCAAAGGCACGACGGTACCAGCAATTTCCACGTATACACATAACTGTATCATGTGAAGAGAGAGTCACGTGATATCCCTCTAAGGAGGGATACCTGTACGTGGACGATGGTTGTTTGAGTCGCAGAAGAAAAAATCGAATTTCATTCCGCTCCTCCTCATCGCCAACTTTGTGTCTCTTCACTCAGTTATCCCACGAGTGTATCTTCACTACTCATCTTCACTATCTCACAAACTCTCACTAACAGAGTTTCTCAATTTCCTAGGAAAAAATTTCTCACCCGCCCTCCATCCCTGTTTTGGTTTGGTTGGCGTAGGACGACTAGATAGACCCCTCTTAGTGTTTGATTACCTGGTTAGTTTTTGATAAAAGTTTTATTTTATTTTTTTACCATAGTTAGTTTTTTAGTAGATTTGTGTTCCAAGGTTCTTGTTGTGTTACTAATGTTTTGGCCCGTAGCGGGTTGCCTAGCCCACCATGCAGAGCTCCCCGTCTACGAGGCCCGGTAGTCCTACCCCCCTTAGCTCAGGCTAAGGGGCCCCCCCAAGAAACCAAAAACTTCTATAACGGAGGTTTTGGGTTTGAATAGGACAAACCACAAAACATGTGTAATAGACATATATAGCAGTTTATACTACGTATAATTTCAACCTTGTGCCCGCTCCTCATGATAGCTCAGATGAGTATAGAGTGGATGTATATGTATACACTACACGAAATATAATATTTTCTGGGCAGAAAATTAAATTATTGATACACAAAAATATTGAGAGGCCAGGCGAAGGGGAAAAAATAAATAAAAATATGCATCTTGTTCCCTGCGGTGAGAGCTTCACTCTCCATAATTTTCCATATTTTTACGGTCCGTATTGATAAGTGTACTAACAATAAACCTTCATGATCATCCAATTACAACCTGTAACAAGCACTGAAATTTGGCTCATTAGTGTTTAGAGAAACTTTTGATTTCTGAAAACACCTATAACTTTGTCAAATCTGCCTCAAAACACTCGATTTTAAGTGCATGAGAAAGCTGAACTCTTCCTCTCAAACTTTCATGAGATCAAGAACTATGTAGCCAGTATGACAATCATTCTATGGATCTGTATGAACAAATGTATAAAAAAGATGTTATCTTTTTTAGCAGACCAGCATGCTGTGTGGTCCTATTATGAACTATTTGGAGGACACTTCCAGCTTACCAATGCACCCAAAATCAAGCGTTTTGGACTGCAATTGAAAAAGTTATGAGTATCTTCAGAAATCAAAAGTTTCTCTAAACACTAATGAGCCAAATTTCAGTGCTTGTTACAGGTTGTAATTGGATGATTGTGAAGGTTTATTGTTAGTACACTTATCAATATGGACTGTAAAAATACAGAAAAATATGCAGAGTGAGATTCTCGACGCAGGGAACAAGATGCATATTTTTATTCATTTTTTGCTCTCCTCCATGAAAGGTTCCAATCGCTTTGATGACATCCGAGTGAATCCCTTCAATCGCTTGGATGACATGCGAGTGAATCATTTCAATCGCATCAAATCATTCAATACAAATGTACAATCGCCATGTTGGCAAGTGATCCAAATGGTATTGTGATAAGTTTCTTTTTTCGATTGAGATATGTGGTTTGAAGTAAGGTTGGAAGTTGAACGCCTCATTGATCATCAACTTCAAAGTAATCACACTGTCACTCATGAGTCATACATAGTCTGGAATAGCGGTTGGATCAGAACTTGACCGTGGATGGATAATCTGACCCAGCAATTACGGTACGGGTCAATGACGCGGCATCTCATGGTGACCGGTGCGGCGCAGCTGATGATTGAAATGACGAGGATTGGCTGATGTAATCGAAACAAGCCTGTTTACTTACCAGTTTGACCGTTTCTCTTGACCTCCAACAGTGGGAGTCAAGAGTCAAAAGGCTGATCATCCTATTGCATTATTTGATTGCCAAAGCCAATTTTAGCATGTTTTGACCAATTGGCACCTTGACTGCTGGTTGATCTCATATTTTCTTGGTCAATGGAATTCAGCTCTGAAAGATATGATAGAAATTCTTGTAAATAAAGACCTTGTATATATTGTTGAACCAAGAAATTGGGCAAAACTGAGACACTCAAAGATGTGCATTCAGGTTAAGTTATCAGGCTTGTATAGTATTTTCAATTTCAAGGATACGTAATTCCAGTGTAATTTTGGATGATTAGATAGTGG
>NW_006768774.1:375780-377405 GCF_000204055.1 Melampsora larici-populina 98AG31
GCAACAACCCCGGCAGAACCAATTTTTGGGCGAGTGTTGAGAAGGTGTGATAAAAAACAAAAGCTGTTCTCGTAGTCAGTCAAGTCAGGATTGGCGGCAAATTGATCGTGCCTGATGGCCTTGTCAGCAGCAACAGCAATGGCATCTTGGAATAAACAAGAAGTCTCTCGTTGTCAATATTCGGAGGGAGATGCAAGTGGCTTCATTGCACGATAAATTTGGAATTCCATAGAGGACTTATCCTCTGGAGGGTCTTCTTTGGTTTCATACAACCATGGGCTCCATATGCCAGATTGGAACAGCAACTTGCCTTCCCGAGGTGAGAAGAAATCAACACCTGCAGAAAGACACATTCAGTGACTAGACTCCAAAAAAGTTAAAAATATTCCAAAACTCACCTTGATCGTTGGGTGTTTCTATCAATTTAACAGATGTCATATCAGTGTCCAAGAACACAACACCTTTTGGCAAGCGGTATCTTGGGTTGACTAGCAGAGGAATATGTTGTGATTGTAAGTCGAGCAAATGCAATACTATGTCCCGTCCTTCAGCATATTTTCCTGGACTTATGCGGATGGGGAAGGCTTTGAAGGCCAAAACAAAGACATTTTCTTGTTGAAGGAAGAGAGAGCGAGATTGATCGCCTGGTGAGGTCTGATAACTGTGAGGAGTATCAATCTTGGGCAAAGGGCCTAGGGTCGGGATATCAACGTCCATTGTCTGTAGGTCCAAGTCCAAATGTGCTAGCTCTTCCTCCAAAGGTTGAGCATGCTGATATTTTGACTGCTTAGGTGGTGCAAGGTGGGAGTCATTGTCAGTGGGAGACTTCAAAGCAGGAGGTTTGGGCGGTCCTGGAAAAGCAGCTGATGATTTCTGAGCTGGACATTTTGAAGCAGGGGGTTCCGGTGGTTCAGTACGATTGACCAAAGCAGGAGATTTCAAAGCTGGGGGTTCCGGTGGTTCAGTACAATTGACAGAAGTAGGAGTCTTTGTAGCCAGAGGTTCTGGTGCTTCAGGACAATCAACCATAGGCCCTTGAGGAGGAGACATTGGACCCGGAGGTGCAGGTGATGATCTTGGAGGAGGTCTATCAGAAGACAAAGAGGCTAAAGCATTATCCTTGATGATTCCTTGTTCACGTCTTTCATTGAGCATGTTTTCTATGTCATCAAATACATGAGGTTGAGCTGGTGTTCTATTCGCACTTGGTTCTGATGATTTATTGACATCTAAGTTTTGATCAAGGTGAGCTGAAGATTAGTTATTGTCTTGTGGTGGATTGTTGTCCTCTTTGGTTTTGGACATCTGATCGTCTTCTTCCTCTTGAACCTCTTCAACTTGTTTGAGGTGGAGGCAAGTCTGTTTCCTTTCACCTACATAAGATCCCAAGTAGTCAGTTGAAGAGCCTCCACAACGTTCAGATTGACAAATATGTGGTGGAGCAGGTGTTCCATCTCCAGTCAGGTCTATGACACTGCAGACATTATTCGGGTTCCCCAAGTGGGCAGGGAAAAATGATTGGGAGTATGATTTGTCATAAAATGGTCTATCACTCCACACCTGAGCCATAACACCCACACTACATATGGTAGCAGGCTCAGTGAATATGTGGTTATCATGTACAT
>NW_006768774.1:377781-378798 GCF_000204055.1 Melampsora larici-populina 98AG31
CAATGTTCAAAGTAGAAACCTTACCTAACCTGTTATTTACCTAAACTTTCTCCAATTCCATCTTTGTCAAGTATATTTCTTTTTAAATGTTTTCTAAAGAGTCTTAGAACATTACAGAATTGAACTTTGGGTTTTCATACAACAAACTTACATCCTTAGTAGACATCAAAATTGACAATTCAATTTTACTTAAAATTCAAATTATTCCACCAATGGTTTGTTGGTTTTGATGATGGATTTCTCAAGTTTGAAGGTAAAGCTTTCAAAGTTTTGAATGTGAACTTTTTGGTTAGGATTGGAGACTCTATTGTGCCCCAATTTTTAATTCATATGAATTTGTACTGATTGATTTATTCTAAGCAAAAAAAAGCAAGAACATAATTAATACTTCCTTATAAACAATACAAAATACAGTTCATAAAGGATGAATGAACTCAACCAATTCTTGTAAAATCTTTGGTACACCATCCAATATGAATTTGTTCAAATTCTCTGAACAAATCTGAACACAATCTAATTCTGAACAAACATCAAGTCCATCATTACATTAATTTATCAAACTTGTATTTACTTCATTTTCATTCTTGGCTTCATTTGTCTTTAAACTTAAAAGTGATTTGATTAATTCTTTCCTTTCAATTAAAGTTTCAGAGAAAAACAATTTTTGGATTCTAGATTGACATCTGGACTTAACTCTTCTTTGTCATCTATTTAAAAACAATTCTAAAAAAGAAGAAAGAATATGACAGGACCCTGGAGAGCACTGAGGGAACCAACCGATGAACGGATCATACCGGCCCCGGCCACACATTTTGTAAATTTCCCGTGAGTGAGGGCAAATTGGGACAGCTTGCCATGTCACGGGAGATTGTTTGTAACATTTGCTATCGATTACATACACTTTCACCTATGTAGCACATGTAATTACAGAGATATCCGGTTGTAACACAAAGTCCGACCAGGTATGAATTATTCTCAAGACTCGGGGCAAAAAAACCTTAATTGCACTTTTGTGCG
>NW_006768774.1:380208-381500 GCF_000204055.1 Melampsora larici-populina 98AG31
TTTTCTCTTTCCTCAGGATTCAATTTAGTTTTGTACTTGATCTATTTCTGCATTGAAAGAACTTGTTTGTTTGATTTTGATTTAAATGATTTCTTGTTTTGGGTGTGGTCATGAGAATCAAACAGTACCAAAACAGGGAAAGGACCGGGCTTGATTTGAATTGAGCGGATATGCTGTGATCATATCACAAAACATGCGTAGTTGTGAGGAACGACAAAGGAGGATGAAGGTCAACAATGACCATTTTATCAGATTGTTCTACGAGAAAGTGTGTAGATACAACTTGATATCACATGGATATTGCAATTCCCAAACACCAAACTGATCATGACAAGGTCAACAGACGTCTGTTGACCTCTTTTGGATTTCCGTTTGGTGATCTCTATATGCAATATGACACACTCTCGATGTGCCCCTTGAGATAGGGGCAAATCAAAATTTTGTTTTCAGGTCAGATAAAATTTGAAAACAATCCGAACGGGCCCTTATATTTTGTGTAGTGTTATATGCATTGTGGTTTTAAAAATATGAAAAAATACGCCAGACAATTGGAATGCATCAAAGGGCCCTCCCATTATTTTTTCATATTTTTCTGACCCTTGCCAGCTTCTCTATAATTTTCTATGTCTACTCAATTTTCTAAACTCCACCGTAAATTTGCAATTTGGCACAGTGATATAAGCGCAGCTTGTTCCATGAGTTCAATTGCTTCATCCGGAACATTTGGAGCATGAGTCTGTGTTCGAAGGACGTGAGCAGTGGCCAGGGCATTTCACTCAAACTCAGCCTTGGTTATTTCCTGTAACTCCAAGTTGGACAACCCAGGTTCCTGCACTTTAGACAGGGGACCGGCTGCGGTAGGTGCTTGTGCAAACACTTCAAATGTAGGAGCTGGTATAAATTTGGCCTGGGTGGTTTGGACTTACTAGGTAGATTCCTCCTCATCCTCGGATCCCATGTCCATTGTAGAGGGTGTTGGAGGGTTCTCCTTCTGGCCTGATGAAGAGAGACCATTGGGGTGGCTGGATCCAGCCACCTGGCTGAGACTTCCAGATTGACTGGGTACTATGGGTTCAGATATACCAGGCATCTGGGTAGAAGAACCAGAAGAGTTGGTAGGTTGTGTAGGTTGATTGGTAGTTTGAGAATCCATGTTTATACACTGGGTTGATGACTGTTGACACCGAATTTGAACATGTGGGAAGAATGGGAGGACAAATCCAATTGGTCTATCCTTATATAGAAGTCCATTCATTCGAATTGAATGGACTGATCAGATCTGTATCCTATCA
>NW_006768774.1:381629-393581 GCF_000204055.1 Melampsora larici-populina 98AG31
TTGTGGAGAGCTCTGGATGTGAGGGTGTGTTGTACTTTTGCCTTCTTGGCAAACAGTACTAACTCATACCTTCACAGCCCCCAATCACAAGTGACTGGCAGCCCAGTACATCCCGGCGACCTCAACAAGTTTTTAATTTGTTTTCAATTTGTTTTGAATAGGTTGTTGAACTAACATTGCACAGTCTTTGACGAGTTTTTGCTTGACCAGTTATCACATATATCTTGACTGGTCATTGTAATGTTCTTGACTAGGCATGGACCAGATCTCCACAAGTGGTTAACCTGATCTTGAATATATATATGAGTCATAATGAGCTGACATAATCAATTCCCCATATGCATCCTTTCCAGCAGCACAGGTGAAGTCCAGATATAATGCCTCTCAAAATCATAGATACAAATTGGCATCATCTACAAATCAAGAGTGTTCAAACAGAACGGATACCCTGGGTCAGACCATTTACATCATCCTATGACCGTTCAGCGGCAATCATCCATCCATATCCATGCTATCATCCTCATCTTTGCCTTGCACAAATCCCTGGTCAAACCACCAAAGTCAGTCAAAAGCAAAAATCCCAATCAATTCAAAACTCACCAGATTCATCAATTCAACTGTTGAGAGTGTTTTGCTTTGAATTTCAAAAGTCCCTTTTTCATTCTTGATGACAACTAGCTGCCCAATGACCTTGTTGCACTCAATGACATGATATCCTCCATGCTTGTCATATAGCACTGAGGCATTTAGAAAGTCTGGCAAAGAATAGTACGGACTTTTGCATTTGTCATCATCGGAAAGAGGTATCAATGAATTGACAACAAGGAGTGGATGTTCAGAATTGGGAAGCTTGATAATATCCGTGATACAGCCTTTCCTTTTACACGAGTCGTGGAAATATGAGATGTAGCTATTTCCAGGTGTCTTCTTGTAAGTGCTATGTGGCTTGTTCAAAATGAGGATCCTTGTGGTCACATCAAATTTTGAGCGTGCAGTGTACTCTGCCCCTATATGACCATTTTTTCGAAGGGTCTCAAAGGCAATAGGACTGAGTTGTCTTTCTTTCCACGATGTCTGACGCTTTCTTAAGAGGTATTCCCCAATAATAGAATCATTCTCAAAGGCGGTGTGATTGTTATTGATCATGGCTTGGAAGAAGCTACGTCTGGAATAGTGCTGAAGTAACGACTCGCCCTGCTGTTCTAGTCATGGAAAAAGGACTTCAGCTGAGTGTTTATATGCCCAAATTGGAGATAAAGACATACCCTTCTTGCCATTTTTACGTGCTGCAACTAGGCTACCAATGATCCGCTCACCTGCCCAGCTAGCCATATAAGCAGGCGGCCCAAGAAGTGTTGAAATGGAGCCTATGTGTTCAGCAAAATGCAAATTGGGCTTTTTCATCATATGGGGCCATCCATCCCCAAGGCTTGCTTGGTGCTTTTCAACCAACTCCGTGAGCTTTTCTCCGTCACCACTTTTGAAAGATCGCAAAGTACATATGTTACCAATTTGAATGAGCTGCAAGAGGCAGTCAAGTATTTTGGAAGAGGTGTCTCCAGCCTCTCCAGAGCTGAAATGTGGTACCCAAGCAAGTACTATATAGACTTTGAATAGATATTGCCAGTCTGCTGCTTTGGGGGTACCAGCACTGGCCATTCCAAAGTTAGGCTTGGGTCGAGTGGTCCAAGAGGGGGCAATGGCATGTTCAAGGCAGTGCTGAAGCAAATCCAGTTCATAGGGGGTGACTGATGGAACAATAGCAGGTACAGGTGGTGGGGGTGTTGGAGATCGTTCCACTCTTGCACGCTTCTTCCCTTTGATTGTGCGGTCAGATCCACCTGAAGACGATGGGAAGTTATGAAGGTCCGACGGTGCTGCGGATCTAGCTTCGTGCGAATGGTGTGATCGCGGTTTAAGTAAAGACTTGCCCTGCTGTTCTAGTCATGGGACAACGATCTTGATAGGTCAGATGTTGAAATGGAGACATCCACTGATTTCTGTTTTTTGTGCAGCAAGTTGGCTGTCAGTTAAATTATCCAAAAGCAAACTGGGTGTTTCCATCAAGGGTGTCACCTTGGCCTGACATGCTAGAGCTACTCTGATCATTCAATCACTCTTGAAAGGAATGTGCAAGTTATGGATGTGGAGCTTCTATAGCTGTCAAACACTTGTTCAACACTCAGTTGAGATCTTGCCAGTGACTGATCAGCATTTGTATGATGACTGGAGAAGATCTCTATGATAACTGGTTGAGACATGGTACACAACATATTGAAAACATCTTAAAAAAAAACTAAAAACAAATTAAGAACATATTGAGGTCATCGGATGTACTGGGCTGCCAGTCACTTGTGATTGGGGGCTGTGCTTGTAGGTATAGTGAACATCACCCATGTTATGCTCGCCTTACATGGAGTCAGGCGAGCATGGTACGGGGGGTGAAAGCCCCGGCCCGGGGCCCATCGGTTTGCTGAAACCAAACTCTGGTTTGCATGAACCAAAGGATCCGGGGCTGATGGCCTCAGGGTTGGTGGGTAAAATGTTCAGATGTGCACGTCGGGTGGGTGGGTGGTGCACAAAAAACCTTTCACTTGTTGTGAAAGCGGTGAGAGCTTGCGATGATCATGTATCTGAAAGAGGTGATGTGAGCAGGTGGTGAAAAACTCTGCGCGGTAAATTTGGAAGGCGTCTTGCCTTCCAATATTTTGCCGAGTGTCACACGCTCACCTTTCACAATCCGCCGCAAGCTATCATGGACGCGTGAACCACCTGTGTTATGGTGGTTCTATACAACCACCTAGCCCGCTAGGTGCTAGGTGTCCTATTGCCACAGTCAATCACCCAGTGATTGATTGTGGCAGCTACCTAGCTAGCTAGGCAGCTGGTAGGTAGCTGGGTGTGCACCTAGCTAGCTAGGTAGGTGGGTAGCTAGCTGGCTACCTAGGTAGATAGCCAGCTAGCCAGCTGGCTGTTTGCCTCAGTCAATCACTCGGTGATTGACTGAGGCAATAAGGAGACAGACCACCTAGCAGGCTAGGTGGTCTGTCTATTGAAGTTTGACCACATAGACTCCTATCTGTCTACTTCTTGCCTCAGTCGACCACTTTGCGATTTGACTGAGGCCTAATCAATTCCAACCACCTACCAGTCTAGGTGGTTGAAGCTTAATAGACAGACCAGCTAACTACCTAGGTGGTCTGTTACCTTGTTGCCACAGTCGATCACTGGGTGATCAACTGTGGCAACAAGGTGACTGGTGGCAAAAAAATATTATGTATTCATAATCAATTAAATCCGTCTTTTTCCCAATATATATATGGAATGAAATTCTGAATATCATTACATATAAGTATCTCTTAATTGAAAACCAATTCATATTATTATATATATGTAATTCATTGATCATCAAATAATTACATAAATATAATCTAAATGTTTCAATGAAGTGTTACCAAATCATATATAAATATAAACATATGTTTCTTCAACAGATGATAACTTAGTGTTCGAAGGGCTATGCATGTTTCACATGTGCACTGCCAAACCAAAGTGGGGACAACTGTGCTGATCTGGATATGCGGCGCATATCTGCAGTGTCTTAGCATGGACGTGAGATTTTCAAGCTTATCTATGCAAATCACTGCAACATTTATCCTCACAGGAGCCCCGCCTGGGCCCCTTTATCTCTGCAGGAGATAAGGGGACTCAGATGAGTTCCTCATGCACGTCAGGAACCCAACAGAGTCTTGGTGAACTTGAATATATATGTAGGCCCCCCTCATTTCATTGCTCCTTGCTCCCACCTTGGAATTATTGCTTTCATCAATCATTCATTATGATCATAATATCCATTCTTATGATATGATTACCACAAACAGATCACCTCACCTTCTCTGCACTGGGTTACTCATCTTCAAGTTGGCATCCTTGACCTCTGTTGCCACGGAATTGAATCATCTATATCATTCAACAATTCACATATGTGTCCCCGAGCAAGATGCACCCTATCCACAAATAAGATTTGTCCCCACATGGGAAGTGTGTAGGTTTTCTACCACCTCACCTACAACTCCTTCTTCTTGATCTCCTAGGCCATCAACCAGGATTATATAAATCTAAGCCTGCGGGTGGATGGAATCCTCAATTTTTGCCTCATCATGAACGATCAACCTTTCTCTGCAGCTCTGTAACAACTGTCAATGAATCTGGAAATATACACTTGGAAGTAACCACCTTAATCTTCATCAAACAATGGGAACAAGAGCCTTTCAAGCATATAGTGGAACAGTATCACATCAGCATTGAAACTCCTCAGTCATACAATCCTCAGGATCACTTTCACATCAGCCTAGCACCTCTAAGACACTCACGGATGCCCAAATGGAAAGCAGCTTACCCCACCTTAATCCATATTTCAGCTGAAGATCTTGCCAAGCTGAAAGCTATTCCTAGTGGATCTGATCTGACACCTGTGAATCAAGTCAAAGCAGTAACCTCCCAGCTCAGAAGACACCAGCAGCAGGGCCTTGGATTCTTACTTGATCGAGGGGATCCACACAATGCTGCATTCACCTCTTTATGGACGTCCAAGAGTAGTGCTCACTTCACCGTCTGGACCAACCTTCTGTGTGGGGAGTCATTTATTGCAACTGATCAACAACCAGCTCCTGCCAGTCCTGGAGCTTTGATACTCGCCAATGACATGGGACTTGGCAAATCAATTCAGACTATAGCTTTAATTGCACATACTCTGGATGCAGCAAAAACCTACAAAAATAGTTATAATATACAAAATCCCAACAGTCAACTGAGAGGCTCTCATACTACTCTGCTAATTTGTCTCAAGGGGCTAATGGACAATTGGGAGCGTGAAATAGAGGTTCATACTAGGGGACTCAAGTTAATGCGCTGGCATGATACAAAAAGGTCTACTTGTACAAGTGACAAAGAATGGCATTCTGCCAATATCATCATTATAACATTAGGCACTCTGCAGCATGATGATGCAGCCAGTCTTATATACAACACTAAATGGTACAGGATTGTAATAGATGAAGCCCAGTAAGTATCTTTTCTCACTGATCAAGCTCCTCTACCCTTGCTGAAATACTCCTTTTCCTAGTATCATTCAGAATGAAATTTTTTCCCATCAATGTGTAACTACTTTGCAAGCAGTCAATCAATAGTGTGTAACTGGAACACCACTGCACAAACAACTTGGAGACCTTCACATAGGCCCTGGCCCCGTCCCCGGAGCTTTGAGGATCCCCAAAGTGAAACCCCCGTGGGACGGGGATCATTCCCCTACCCCTAATTTTGGGGAATGGGAGCAGGGAACACCGGGGATCCCCGGTATCCCCAGTGTCTCGAAGAGTCAAAGAGAGGGTGTTGTACGTCAATCTCCTATTTTTCAAACGGCCGACTTCACAAAAAAATACAAAAACAACAATATAACAACTAACAAGATATGGGCAAAAGAAATGTATAGTAAAACTATTCAAGTAAGTACTTTCATTTCTCACCCAAATTTGAATAACTTAACACTAATCACAGTCGATTTACTATTTACAGTCATCACCATAAATTTTATGTTGTTCTTTACCAACCTCATCTCCATTTCAATTTACTTCAATTTCAATCAATCATGAATTAATTCAAGATTCATCTAATTCTTTGATGAACGATAAAACTTCTTTTTCTAATTCAAAATCAAACCAACAGCACCAAAATGAGACAAAAGACGATCTTAAAATCTTATGATCAAATGAGACAATAAACTCTTCAAGTTAAATGGTTTTACGAGCTTTGTTTTTGGTCAGAAAGATGGAATCGAGAACTGAAACGCCTGAATCAAAAGCATGGGATCAATTTAAAAAGTTGAAGTATGATGTCACTTTGAGAACAGGGTTACGACTGTTGGAATATCTTATATGAACTTCTTTCAACATTCACTTTTGTTATATGTTGTGACAAATTGAGCAGGTTTTGGAAAAACAGATATTGTATTATATTACTTTATACTTTCATTGCAGTTGAAGAAAGTAAAATATACACAATAAACAAAACTTCACAGAGCATGATTGAGATGTTTAGCATGTGATTGATTACAAAAATTGAAGTAAGAAGACCTTTGAGAACAGTGACACTTTGAGAAGAGTTTTAGGACTTTTAGAATGTTTGTTGAGATTTGATGAGTTATGAGGATGTGATCTAGTTATGAGGGTGTGATCTTGAGTCACTCCCATGTTGAACAAACAGATTAAGAATTTGTAAGTTGAACTTGAGGGTTTGAGGTAATGTATCGATTGGTGAAGGTCTTTTGTTGCCTTGTTTGTTTTTTTGTTTTGCGCTGTTCCCCGAAAATACCGGTCTAGTTCCCCAAAAACAATTAGGGGTAGGGGAATTGATCCCCAAAGACAATTAGGGGTAGGGGAATGATCCCCGCCCCCTATAATCGGGGAATGATCCCTGTCCCCGTCCCCTACACCGGGGAACGACAGGGGCGAGGGCCTACCTTCACATGATGCTCAAATTTCTACATATAAAACCATTTGACAAGGATTCAGTCTGGGATACAAATATTGCTCAGCCGGTTCAGCGGGGAAATTTAGGCCCAATCTCTCAACTTTTAAGATATATTATACTCAGGAGAATCAAGGACAGTCACCTTTTTGATTTACCGCCCATTAATCACACAACAATTGTTTTAGATATGCAACCAGAGGTTAAAGACATTTATCAAACTCACTATCAAAGTTTTCTAAGTCAATTTGGGGTTGAAAGGCAACAGAAGTTTGACAGAGGCAAATTTTTCAAGCAACTCACCAATCTCAGAATGGCTTGCAACCATCCCCTTCTATCCAGAAAAACTTTCAAGGGTGTAGTCCAAAATGATCAACCAATCAATGCAATGGAGGAAAGGCTGGGTATAAAATTACCGCATGAAAGAATCCATGACATCAATGTACGGGATGCACTTTTGACTGACTGGAAACTTGGCAAAAAACTTGAATACTTGGTTCACAAGCTGCAGAAAAAAATCTAATGGCAGGGGCAAGAGTATTATATATACTCAGTGGAAGTCTTTCATTGATTGGTGAGCTGCTGCATACAAATAATATGTCCATCAATTCTTCAAATAACTTAATTTCCTTACAGGATCATCATGGCATTTGAGGCCTCCTGAATCAGATTCTATCAGCTGCATGGTAATATGTCTACCTTTGAGAGGACTTGTCAGCTCAATACCTTCACAAGGGATCCAATGGTTGAGGCATTTGTAGTCTTGATAGAAGCTGGTGGTGTAGGGTTGAATATGACATGTGCTGATGAGGTTTATTCAATGGTAAGCCACTTTCCTACTTGTGTGCTGGGCAAACTGATGGAGCAGTTGTGAATTTTCAGGATGCCCATTGGAACCCCCAGGTAGTGCAACAAGCAGTGGACCGCCTGTACCGCATTGGTCAGACTATGCCTGTAAGAGCCTTTCATGTGGTAACGGGACAATCCATTGAGCAGCATCTCTACAATGTAAGTCATATAACCACTTGCTCAGCACACAGCTCTGGTCATGGTAGCCCTAACCCCCATAAAACACTGGATTCAGGTTCAGAAAAGGGAAGCTGCACTTGCAAAGAGAGTGATTACATTATCAGTCCCTAGTGAGGAACTGGAGGAGTGTTCTGCACTCAAAGTGCAGGAGTTTCAAAAGGGTAATGTAGAAGATGATGGAGATCCCAACGGATGCTACAATAAGAGTAGATATTGGAAGATGTTATTTCTTGACTTGATGAAGATAAATCTTCTTGTAAATTTCTCTCTTGTGTCTTTCTCTTGTCCCTAACAGATACACATGACAGCCTTTGTAAATTGTTTGTCATAAATCAATACACACATTCTGTTTTGTAAGCTTGAAATTTGTGTAATTGAATTTTCCAAGCTCAATATTACTAGAATCAGTTTAGAGTAGGATTAAAAGCCAATGAGCAGCACAGTATGCTAGTCACAACAAATAAACTCCATACTCACAAGGTCATAATTATTTTATTTTAAATACTAAGTAAGTACTGCATCTGACACACCTATCTGTGGTGCAAAAGGAGTACCAGTCCAGTCGTACTCCCTCAACCTCCCTAATACAAAAGTAAAAACTTCCCAAACATTAGTTGTTCTTAATTCTGAATGATCAAACTGCATGTCTGACATGACTTCATTGACTACACCCGCAAACCACTCAGGTGTCCTAGTCCACAATTGTTCTTGGTCTGGATAATCCTCCTCAATGATCTGTTCAACTCTAACTCCGGGAACGTCAATCAAGAAATCTACACCATTAAACTCATCTGCTGGGCTGTAGTAGCAATAGTTAGCACTGCATCCAGCTGGCAACCTAGAGTGGTTATCGTTACACCGTTGAAAATTATTTGTGTGGTTGGTGTAAGTGTCTAAAGCTTCCTGGATGGCAGGAATGTAGAGCTGCAGGAACCAGAGTCTAGAAGACAATGGGTTAGTACAAGAGACACTTGACAAAATTCATAGATAATCTCACCTTTGCATTGGATCATTAGAATCATAATCACCGTCAGCAATCCTTTGAGAAATCTCATCTTTCAAGTGACCAGTGACTGAATTTTGCATCTTCTACCTAGCAGATTCAATCTTAGTATTACTAGTAGAGGGAACATATCTATGGTACTGGAAACCGGGGGTTTGAGTGCCGTATTGCTGTCCAAAGTACATTTGATGGCCAGCAAGGTCAATGGTCTCAGTACCTTGGTCAGTGGTGAGTTTTTGAGGGATGCCACTGTGTTTCTTGACACGTTCAAGATACCATAAATCGACATGTTGAGGGTCACTGTTGGTAATATGAGCATGGAGACCTAACAGTTTCCAAGACCAACAGTCAATGAAGCCATAGATTCCAATTCCATAAGTCATAAATTTATCATGTCCCACACATGCCCAAACCTGGTTAGGACCACCTGCATAATATTGTTGCCTTTTCAGTTTGTGAGCCGCTCTGACTTTGACCATGTCAGGATTGATGACTTTCAAAATAGCAGGGATAACATCACTAGAATAAAGCGGAAAGTTGAAGAGAAATCAAAGGTCCAGAAAATTCAGCAGACATGATCATCCAACAGATGTAGTCATAGATTAATTACCGATGAATACAAAGGTTATGATCTGCCATGAGCTTTCTCTTGATACTCTTGATACCAAGAACATGACCAAATTCTTCCTCCATTTGATTTATTCATTGCACAAGCTCATCATAAGTAATTTTGTTGAGATCAAGATCATCTCCTTTCCAATGAATCTGAAGTGTCTTCTCGTGGTGAGCTAAGGTGGAGCGGCCGATGTGGATTTTGTTTTTGTTTTTCATCAAAAGAGGTTTGTTTTTGATTATAACTTTTGCTGTGCTCGTCTAACACAGCTTGCTTCACAGTGTCTTCATCATACTAAACTTGGTGTTTTAATCCCCATGCCTCAATGCGTTGGCAGATGGTTCAAACACTGATCTTGATTTGGTGTGTTTGCCAGATGTTGTCTGAGGCTGATTGTGCCGTTCATTTGTTGTCATGAGCTTGCTGGAGGATAGGGTGTAAATTGGCATCGGGGAGTTCTATTTGGCCAGGCATGATGAGATGGATTGAAGATAAGGGTGAAAGATTTGGCAATGAATAATTGATTAGGTAACTTGTGTCAAAATGACAGTCCAAGTTGAAGTGTGAATGTCAGCTGTGGGTGATGAGTTTTTGAAATTATGAATAGGTTATGTGTCTTCCAATGCAATGGAAACAGGAGTTTGACATTACTACGATTGACTTGTGGGACAGAATAGGTTTGTGTTTTATGTTTTTTGAATTTGTGAATTTTGTAAACACAAAATTTGATTTTTGGCATTTCCATGTAATAACTGTGCCAAAGTGCCAACCGAGCGGTGAATTTCAGAGTTGTGGTTCCGAAAGTTGTGAAAAGTGGCAGAAAACATTGTTTGAACCGCAATACAGGTACTGTCTGACCAGTATTTGGGTTAAATCCAATGTTAATCTGTTTTGTGCAGTTTCTGACCCGAGGATTCTGAAATTTTGATTTTTGAAATGTGATGGGGCACTTTGACACACCTCACATTCCGTACTGTTCTCTCTGTATCATTCTTTACCACCTTCTCCTTGAGTTCCTGGTCCTTCTTTGTCTCCACTTCCTTCTTTCCTCTTAGCTCTTCAAATACCAATTCTACCTCCTCTTGTAACACCATATGAACTGTCTTCTTGAGTATCTTCCACCCTGGCAACCGGTGCCTTCTGTCCTTTGTCCTTCTCAAATCTGCATTACTTCTCAACTTCTCCTTGATCTTCTTTTGCATGCTACCCAAGAATGCTCTATAATAGTGATTACATACCTTGTCCTTGGAGCAAGTCTGGCTCGCCGCGCAGCGGAGCAACACGCTGCGTTTGCACGGGACGCCCCGGGCGCCCCGTTTCGCGCTGCCAATTTCAGCCTGTCTTTGGCTTGAACTACGCTGACCGCCTATGTTCCTGGCTCCTCCTAATTTCCACTACGCTTCCAAGACCTTCCCACCAATCATCAACCCCCCATCATATCACATTGAACCACCTTCCAATTACTATTTCAAACAGTTCAAGCCTTCAGATTCACCTCCTCGACTTCCTTTGTGAAGTTTGAATCTGAGATTGAGCACCGAGGAGGTTCTAGACTTATCCCTGGCGCTCATATCTCTCATTAACTGACTGCATCTATCACATATTGACGTTCTCAGACCACCAAATCTATGTCGTGGACGGACCAATGACCAAAAGGAACCCTCTTTTTGAGGTATAGTATTGAAGGCAGTGAGTTCCCCCATTTCAACTTTGTTTACCTATTGATCACATCTATAGTAGTTGACTGTCCTTTAATTTCTTCAATATCTACCTTCCAAGTTTGATTAACCAATAATATAGTCAATCAACCATCAGCCATACTACCTAACCATTCATTATTTCACTATCAATCCCAAATTCAATTCTCACCTGAACCGTTTTCTACCATGTTGAATAAGCAAAATACAATCAAATCCTTTCTGAACTCCGGTTATGACACCGACAAGAACCCTGCCCCCCCTCGCCGTTTGTCCCAGATTGTAACACCAGTTAGACGATGCCCCAGTATGATAACCCCCTTGTCGGACTCTTGACGAGCCCTTGCTGGATCAGGTGATCTCTTCTTGGTCAGAGATGTCCAAGATGCGCATGTGCACAGACGTCGAGAACAATCTGCATCCTTACCGGGTGACAAAGTTGTTTGAGTACCTGCACGTGGCCGCTGATCAATGACGGTCTCATGTCCTTCTTCAGCAGTAAGTACATTCCAATTTAAACTTGTTCTAGTCTTTTTCTTTTCTCATTTTGAAAGATTAATGTTTTATTCTTCCCTTTGCCTTTGATACTTAGGTCACTGTGATTACTAACGAAGGAAGCATTGTCACATTGAACGATGACAATGACGATTTCAAAACCTCAGGGGTCCAAGTCACGGAGGAGGTAAGTCAATACCTCCATTATGATTCATACACGTCTATCATACATAAGCTGATGTCTTCCAATGATCCATAGAAACCATTGGGCCCTCCTGGAGTGGACTTGGCCCAGGAGTCTGATGATGAGAACTTGTGTATCAGGAAGCGAAAGAGGAACATGCCTGAGGTCAAGGAATATGATTGTCCTTTTGGCTACTTTGAGGCACCAACTCATGGTGCAAACATTGTGAGTTCAAAGTGGTTTTATTTCAATACTCTTTCTACAGAGTCATGTTATACTAACTGTAAAACCATTGTTGTAGGCACTTGACCAACCAGCTTTATCCTACAAGTGCCGAAATTGCCACAAGGTTGTTCAAGTAAGTGCAAGCTCACGTCGATCAAACCTTAAATGTCATCAAGATGTC
>NW_006768774.1:393681-427524 GCF_000204055.1 Melampsora larici-populina 98AG31
CTGAAATGACATCTTTCTATGGTGATGTAGTGGAATTAAGTGATCTTAACGAGTTAGATCAATATCTTGAAGGTGTGGATCTTATGGTTACTTGTGATTTGAACAATCCCCAAGTTGCATTGGACTGGTGGAAGGTGAGTGATTTGCATTCCACTTATCAATTTTTTCTTCCTCATACCATACTGATCATCGATTTGATCTTCTTTAGGCTTAAGCTGGGAAATACCCAGTGCTGTCAGCCTTGGTGCAAGACTACCTTGCAACACCAGCAGCTTTGGGTGCACCAGAACGGTCGTTCTCTGTGGCCAGTCAAATCTGTACTGCAGAACAAGGCGGTTTGGCTCCTTGGATGATCGAGATGACCGTAAGTGGCCAGTTGTGGGTCAATGAAGGGGTACCTTGGAGTGGTGACTTTGCTGAAGTCACCAAGGTGATGGCATATGCAAAGAAAGCTATTGCCAAAAAAACCAGAAACACTCAATTTTAGTTTAATTTTCTTTTCTTTCAGGTCCTTGTTTAATAATTCTGTACAGTCTTTACTCTAAATTTCACTCTTTCTGATTTGTTGAGACTTGGTCCACCCTTATGCTGCTGTTTCTCTACTGTCTTTACAAGAATCAATTAATTTCAATTGTTTTTTTTTGTTTTTTTGCCTTGTTGGATAATTTAAAAAAAACACTTCTTTTTGGCTTGAGACACTGCGAAAAAGCACTTTGCTTTGAGCTACTAGAGCTTGGAAAAACTTTCCAATCACCCCCGCTAACGCTGCCAGCCTTTGGTTCCCAAAAAACTCGCAGCACTGCCGATTTCTTGGCTTTCAGAGCCGCGCGGCACTGCGAGCCAGACTTGCTTGGAGTCAACATAATCATGCTTCTTGAGATAAACTAGGATACTATCAAATTTATGTCTGAAGCCTTCAAACTCTAACTTTGAATCAATTCCTCCGTTACTTTCAGAATCCAAGGCCAGCTCCTTCAAATCCTCCACAGTGTACTTAGAGCACCCACTATGGTTGCGCTAACTCGGTGATTTAGCGTTACCGTAACGCTAAAATACCCACAGGTCCACTATGGACTTGATTTAGACTTGCGGTCCCTACGACCGCGTCAAATCTTGCTTTCCCCATGTTCAAATCTACGAACAGCTACGACTTGATTTATCGTAGGAAATCAAGTCAAAACTACTGTTCTCAAAACTTCAAACTGCATAACTTCATTTCTCAAACTTCAAACATCAAAACCTCACTTTTGAGCTTCGGATTTCAAACTTCATCCTCGATTTCTCAACTTCGAGACCTCACATTTTGGAACATTGCACTTTGAATCGAATCGATTTCAGTCAAGGGTTGATATTTTTCCTACCATAAAACCAACCCTCACTCTGCTTGTTTCAACTTTACTCACAATTATCATTGTTAATGAATCACGAGACACTCTGGTAGTTCTTGTAAATTTCCGCTACAGTGAAATCTGAATGCACGATATCCCCCTACATCCTGAGGTTTTGTGAGACACCTTAAGAATGGAGGTGCAAAATAGTCAGTTGCTGAGTAGGCTGAGCTCAAGCTCGATCTGTTTGGATTCGAGTCTAAAAAGGTGAAGGTGGTGTGTGAAGCCTATAAAACATGATTTCAAAGATGAGTTGGTCAAACTCTTGTTGTTCATCGTCATCGTTTGAAGCCTTCAAAAGACCGTTGATTTGTCTTTTCAAGGAATTCAGCGCAGGCATTTGATGGAGTTTTTTTGGATGAGATTTATGAAAAAGATAAGTTATCTCATTTCAAAATCAAACCACTGTGGATCAGGACGATTCCCAGTGATTCATCGTAGCTAAATCAATTGTTACATCAATCCATAGTGGATTTCGTGCGTTTACCAACTTAGGTAAAACACGCGTGATTAAATCTTGCACTCAGGAACGCAAAATCTACGTTAAATCACCATCACGATAGTGGGTGCTCTTAGGTGCCTCTCATATTGATGCGTACTGGTCCTTCATTTCCATCACCAACAACTTCAATCCCATTCTCCTTCTCCCCAGCCTTGAATTTCCTTAATTTCCTCTTTCAATTTCTTCCCATTCACAAATGCACAAACTTGCATTGCCATATCCACACCATTAGCTCCATCAACTTGCACTGCAACCTCAAAGTCACGTAAGAACTTCTTGACATCATCACCCCAACTGAACCATAATTCTGAATCTTGAGGTTCAATTTTGACTACTTTCTTCTTGCCCTTCTTGCCCTTCTTCCTCTGCTTGATTTCCACTTCACTCTCCTCCCCCAAGCTTGAACTATCCTCACTACTGCTATCTGAGTTTGAACTGCTACTGCTTACGTAATACTTCTTCCTGCCTTTCCTTATACTTTCCTTCCTTGGCTTCTCTCTTACTTCTTCCTTCAATCTCGTTTCCTTCAACTTCTTCAACCCCTTCTGCATATGTTCCATATGTTCCGCTTGTAACCGTGCGTTCATCAAGTAAGCTTCTGCCTCTTGAATTGAAATTTCCTCCTCTATTAGCCTTCCGTCTTCATACTCCATTGGAACTTCCTCTTTCATTGTGTCCCTCACCCCTCTTGCAGTTACATCATCCCCTGAATCATCCTTGACTTCTTTCTTTTCCCTGTATAACCCGTTCTCTACTTCTTTAGACCCTTCTTGACCTACACTACTACCTCCTTTAGTACCAGCTTCCTCCAAAAGATTCTGAACTGATCCTTGACTGGTTTTAATTTGTGATGACATGATGAGATTCAAGAAGTTCATGAATTTCAAATATGTAGTGTTGAGATATAATTATTGAACTGAATTTGATGAATTGCTGAATTGAAAAAAGGAGACCAGTTGACATGTTGAGAAATGATTTTGACGGATGAGCACCTGCAAAGCCAGAAAAAGTTGTTTCAAATTGCCCCAGTGGAGTCACCAGATGTAGAACTCCTACGCAGTGTAGTGTAGGCTGAGCCAGAGAGGGGATGAAGTCAACTGAAGAGAAAGGAAGTACAATGGATGCAGTTACACTGCCCTCAACCTTTAGAAATCTCTGAGTTCAGAGCAATGGAGCACAATTCTTAAACAAAATTGCCTGCTACACACACCCAACACCTGTAATAATGTTACTTTATTCTTCCTACTGATTAGATCAGCACCAAACCTGGTCCAAAACAGCTCAAACAAGTCTTTCAACCGTAACGAGTGGTCACCAAAAGTCCCTTACACTGCGCCAAATTGCAAATTTACCGTGGAGTTTAGAAAATTGAGTAGACATAGAAAATTATAGAGAAGCTGGCAAGGGTCAGAAAAATATGAAAAAATAATGGGAGGGCCCTTTGATGCATTCCAATTGTCTGGCATATTTTTTCATATTTTTAAAACCACAATGCATATAACACTACACAAAATATAATATCTCCTGGGCAGAAAATATAAAAACCAACAAACAGTGATATTGAGCGGTCTTGGAGAGAGACAAAAATACACAAAAATATGCATATTGTTCCTATGGCTGAGACCTTGGATTTGAGTATTTTTTTGTATTTTTAGTGTGCAGATTGCTGACTGTACTAACAAAAAACCTCCAAGTTTCTCAGATTACAACCTGTAACACAGATTGGAATTTGGCCAAGGGGTGACAAGGGGATATCTGGAAATCTATATCCCTCATATCTTTTGCAATTCTGGGTCAAAACACTTGATAGTTATCTGATTAGGAAGCCATGAAATGCATTTGAATGTTATGTTAATGCATCAAATCTGTAGCTCCGCTACAAAAAAACCTATTTGTCTTCAAAACAATTTCCTATATAGCCACATAGATATTCTTTGGGATTAGATGCAGGTTTTTTGTCTCAATGAAAGATATAGTCACAGAGTTTGGCTTTCCAATGAGCAAAAAATCAAGTGGTCTGACCAGGAATTGACAAAGATATAAGGGATTGTTGAATTCAAATTATGCCCTCCAATGTCTGTTACAGGTTGTAATCTAACAATCCTGGAGGTTTTTTGTTAGTACAATCAACAATTCTCACACAAAAAATACAAAAAATACTCAAATCCAAGGTCTCAGCCATAGGAACAATATGCATATTTTTGTGTATTTTTGTCTCTCTCCAAGACTGCTCAATATCACTGTTTGTTGGTTTTTATATTTTCTGCCCAGGAGATATTATATTTTGTGTAGTGTTATATGCATTGTGGTTTTAAAAATATGAAAAAATATGCCAGACAATCAGAATGCATCAAAGGGCCCTCCCATTATTTGTTCATATTTTTCTGACCCTTGCCAGCTTCTCTATAATTTTCTATGTCTACTCAATTTTCTAAACTCCACGGTAAATTTGCAATTTGGCGTAGTGTTAGAGACTAAAAGTGTATAAGCTTGGGTTACAGAAATGCTAAAACAACACTACAAAAAAATTGGGAATGATTCACAATCAAGCTTCTTTCAAAATCTCCAAAACTGAGATCTTTTGAGAGAACTAAAAAAAATAACAAAAAAATATAGAAGATGGTTGGTTGATAAACTAGAAGTTGTATAAACTTCTAAGACTGTCTAGGACTCTATGAAATAAACTACTTCAATATCTTCACAACTTGAGGAGAAAAGTGAGAAACATCCCTACCCATGTTCACAAACAGACCTTTCACAGGTCACCAATTTCACACAAACACAGATTTCACGCAAGTAAACTTCTCAAATTTGAGACTGATAGAAAAAACACTCAACCCTTATAATAAAAGGCTAACACTTCCAAAAAAAACCACTAAGCAATATACCACTTTGAATCACTAACTGAAAGAAAGAACCCAAAAGCACAACTGTGATTTTGATTCTCAATGCACAAACAATCATATGGATGGACAAAAACCCCCTCCAAAAAGCCTACCTCAACACCCTACTCTTCATACCTTCCATCCAGTCAAGTCCACTTCCATTCACCATTTCCAACTCCAACCAATTCCCATCTACTCAAAATCCTCTCTTGACTTGATCTCATGTTTTTTGAATTACCAGGTTTGTTTTTCCTTCTTTCTTTGTCTACATCTACTAACAGTTTTTTAAAACTATCATGCTAATCTTCTTTTTAGAATGGTTCTCATTGTTCTCATCCCTAGTTTCAATTGCTTTCTCTTACCTCCTTTCCTTTGACTTGATCTTGTTATTTCATCGTGATTTGAACTCAATGTGAGTTTCTTTCTATTTTCATTATTATTTTGATTGTTTTCATAAACTAATTAATCATCCAATTTTACTTTCTTAATTAAATCTGTTTGATTAGATTGTTCTCAGAACTTTCTAGCTTTCTGGATTAATAATTTTTTCAATTCATTGTTTGATTCTTTCAATTTGGTTTATCAATTTATTTATTCATCCAATTTACTAACTTGTTCTTGTTCTTTCTGTTCAATCTATCTATTTGATTAGGTTGTTTGCATGTCATCTGACAATTGTTGTTTACATATTTGATTTTCTTTGATCTTTTTTCCAATTTAACCAGATCCATCAATTTTATTTATTAAGTTCTTCCTTTGGTTGTTAGATTGATCAAGCCTTGTTATCTATTTTCAATTTGATTAGTTCCAATTTGATAAATTCTCTCATTTCATTTTACTTCATTCCACTTGCTACTATTCCTTATTATCAGTCATTTTCTTTTTTTTATTTTCTTCAAATATTGTATGTAATTGGTTTTTCTTGAATTTTTATAAACTGATATGCAATAGTAATGTTCAAATGAAATAAAATAAATTGAAATGGATTTGTCTCTTATAAAGTTGATCTTGACTAAATTTGTATTGGATGAATTAGTCATGAAATGACTTGTTTTGTATAGAATTGATCTGAAGAGATTGTGATTGTGAACTTGAAGAGAAAAAATATAATAAATTAAACTAAGGGTTTGTTAAAAGACCAATTCAAAAAACAAAACTATGAATTAAAAGCAAAATGAGATGTATATATAAATAAATGAAGGGCAGAGGATTTTTGATTTCCACAACGCTACATTGTAGATGGTGTTGTAACCAAGAGGCGCTTTAAGCATGTCATGGATCAAAGAAATAACTTAGAAAAGAAAAACATAATACACACTTTGTTAGAGTTACGGGTCAGAAAAGAAAGTGACTAGACCAGGATTTGAACCAGGGACCTCAGTATTAGCCGAGACACATGCTAGAGTGTTGCCTTTACCACTAGCACCCCGGGCAAGGCGGCGACGCTCCCTATGTAGCGTCATGCGGACGCTCCGGGGCGGGGCCGCAGCTTCACATGAAGCGTCACTGGGTGCTGCGGGTGTAACATCTGGAGCGTCACCAGGTGCGGCACGGCACAGCTATGTGTAGTTTCACCTCGCCTCTCCTCCTCTTTGACATACTCCCGCGCAAAACCCACCATCGTTCCCTCTTCATCTCACCTCATTGTCTTCCTCCTTTGTATTTCAAGACGGATCAACAAACAACTCCAATCAATACTGAATTTGAATCCATGATCAAATCCACTCGCCAAACGACTTCAATTGACAATCAATCCTATCAATACACAACTTTAGTACATAAATCAATCAATCATCTACTTCAAACATCAAACAAACTCAATTGATTTGTTCAAGTTTTCTTCAAACTTATGTGCACTCAAGCATGACAAAGCTAGGGCTTTGCACTTGTCCTGAGTGTCTCAAAAGAACACATACCGGCTCATCTGGGAACAAAGTCGTGGGATTATGGATTAATCTGGGGTAGATGATTCATGGTTATCATGAGGCTCCAGCGTCTGTAGTCAGCTTTCTCAAATCAATCCTACATAGCCTTTGTACTTATTAAATATCCCCTTTTGTAAATTACTATGCTTTGTTATCTGATATCTCATCATAAATGAGGACCCGGTCAAAAATGATCAGATGATACAGAAGTGAAAACCATATTTGTGTACTAACTCTAAAATTAATCATTTCTTCAAACCAGTGTTCTATTTAAATTTTTACTGCTTTACTTTACAATCCATGACTATCAGCAAAAAATTACTTTTTTCTTATACTGAACAATAAACTTTACGGTGATGAACTATTGATTTAACAACATATTGCCAGAGAGAACGCGAAGCCCCCAAAAATGACTGATAACATTATGTGGAAAGGATTACTCATAAGAGAGATATGCATCGACTTCTTCATTATAATGCTGCACACCAGTCTTCGCATTGTTTGACTTTGTTCTGAAACGGAATTTCATCATCAAAAGAATAAACCAAAGATTAGCAATCAGTAACTAGTAGGATTATGGTCAGGGTAGAGTTGAACACAGCTCTCAAGCAAAACTGGCATGTAGACAGGCCAAGGGAATGTAGTGATACAATAGCAAAAGTTGATTATTCACCTTGTTCAAGTCCATTAAGAATGTAGGAATACAATAGCAAAAGTTAATTATTCACCTTGTTCAAGTCCATTAAGAGGATAATCAAAGCTTTGAAATCCTCTTCAACCACTTCTATCGGATGGTTGTTACTCATCACTTCGCTTACGATTTCCACCCTGACCAAATTCGGAGATGATCGATTGATTATGCTATGCCAAGACCCATCTGAGTCCCTCACCCAATGTTGACCTTGAGTAGCCTTACGGTCCTGGGGATGATCAAAAAGGCAACCTTCCATAGTTAAAAATAAGGCTACTGCGGCCATCACAGACGTCCAAAACTGTAGATAACCTTGATCTGTGCAGTGTGAGAAAGATAAAATCAGACATGCTGTTTGATCCCAGATGAGTCGGTATGTGTTCTTTTAATGCAATGAGAGCAAGTGAAAATCACTAGTTCCGCCACACTTGAATACACAGAAGTTGGGTGACAACGTAAGAGAATCAGTCGAGGTTGTTGATTGGTTGAGGTAGATGATTGATCAATGTAAGGATCCAAGTTGAGTATTGATCAGAGTTGATAGTGAATTGAAGTCAGACAGCAACTTGAGTGAATGATTGATTAATTTGATTATTGATTCGAGTTGAGTATTGATATGTCTTGAACTGCGATGAATGGAAACGTTGAGGTGACAAGAAGACAACGCTCAATACAGCTGTGCAGTGTGGCAAGGCGACACTTCAGACATTTGGCGTACGGCACCCAGTGACGCTTCATGTGATGCTCCGGCCCCGCCCCGGAGCGTGCGCATGACGCTACATGTGGAGCATTGCTGCCTTGCCCGGGGTGTAGGCTATCCAGTTTTGTACCAGATGTGATGGCCATGCAACTGTATGTATGTGTTCAGAGAGTATGAACTGGGATAGGACCAGTTCAGTGTGATGTAGTCACATGTGTGTAGCTACATGGCATGGATCAGTAAATGAACATACATCAACACACTTAATGATAATTTGCAATTATTGGTGTTGGTTGTTTGAGATAATCTTGCAGAGAGGCTTCATCCTCTTTCAATCATGTACTTACAATCATGGTGGATTTGAATGAATCCCTCTTTAAATTAAGCATTGAGATGAACTCAACAAGTGGCCTGGTCAAGGGCTGTTGTAAGCTGCGTGGGACTTTGTCAAATTTAGCATCATTCTAGATATCAGAATTTGAAACACATTGGGCAAACATCAAGGTAAAAGGGCTGAGTTTCAATCAATCAATCAATTATGTTTTGGGTATCCAATTGAGATATATCACTGCCATGGATCATATTGTGAGTGAGAAAGCTCAACATCAACAAAGAATCAAGTGCCAATGCCAGAATCTGATCTCAAAGGCTTTCATCAAAGGAAGAGGGTTACTAGCTTCAAGGACAACTTCAGATGTGTAAATTGGAATGTTGTCCTCCTTTGACGTCTTCTTCATCAAAGCTTTTTAAAATCCAATATCCTCTTCACATGAGATCACATGGCTGTCTGGTTTTTCCCTGATCTCTTGGACTAATGGAGTTGTGGTCAACACCTGAGTAAAGAGAAAGATATCCATCATCAATCATGCACCCATACATGATAGATCTTGAGCAACCTACCTTTCCATCTGAGAGTTGGATTGCTTCCTTGATGGTTTCAAGACCAGGCCTCACAGAAGCTGACACATAAAATGTCTCACCATTCAAGAGCTGCCAAAACAGCCCCTACATGAAGGTTTCCTATGAAAAAGTGCCTACATCTATGATGTAGGCGCTTTTTCCTTTTTCAAATGACGCCTACGGGCTGAAAAACCAACATTTTAAAAATAAAATGTAGGCGCTTGAATTTTACGCGTACATCTCTTCTTTCGCATGTAGGCGTGATTTCTGAGCGCCTACATTTAAGATTTGACATGTAGGTGGGTGAATATCACGCCTACATGCAGGAAAATCCATGTAGGTGTGGGAAAACAGCGCCCACATTCCTAAAAAAGCAATGTAGGCGTCATTTCTGAGCGCCTACATCTGTATTGACGTGTGTGGACGCAGAAGTTTGGTCAAACTCCACGTCCACTTCAACTTATATAGAGGCCCCTTTGCTCTTTTCCCCCTTTTCCAGTTCTGGAACACGGACTTTCAAGATTTTCAACCCTCTGCCCCTCAAAATACTATCAACTTCATCAGTTTTAAAACCGCTTTTTCCGTCCTCCGGTGCACACATTTCAAGTCCAAACTGCTTTTTCTGTCTTTTCTGTCCTCTGATGCACTCATTTCGAGTCCAAACTGCTTTTTCCATCCTCTGGTGCTCTCATTTCAAGTGGAAACTGCTTTTTCTGTCTTTTCCGTCCTCCAGTGCTCTCATTTTGAGTCCAAACTGCTTTTTGTGTCCTCAGGTGCTCTCATTCCGAGTGGAAACTGCTTTTTTCTTCTTGTCCGTCCTCCAGTGCTCTCATTTCAACATCAAGATGGGGCTTCATTCTGGTCTGACAGGTAATGAAGCTGGATTTGTAGCGCCTACATATGCAAGACTGCATGTAGGCGCTTATTTGGGCTGAAAAATTTATGTAGGCGCTTGGAATTTACGCCTACATGCCTTAGTGACCATGTAGGCGTATTTTTCAAGCGCCTACTTGGCGGTTGCTCATTTGCCAGCGCCTACATACAGAAAAGGGAATGTGGGCACTCAAAAATTACGACAAATTACGCCTACATCTTTTTTTGGGGATGTAGGCGCTTTTTTTGAGCGCCAACATTGTTTTTTTCATGTAGGCGCTTGAAAATAGCGCCTACATTTCATTTTTAGAATGTAGGCGCTTGAAAATAGTGCCTACATTTTATTTTCAGAATGTAGGCGTACACAAATGACACCTACATTGGTTTTTCAGCCTGTAGGCAGCATTTGAAAAAGGAAAAAGTGCCTACATCATAAATGTAGGCGCTTTTTGGCGGAAAACAACCGTGTAGGCGTAATTTGTACAGCACCTACATGGATTTCATGTGGGCTGCGAATAGCAACGGCCATTATTTTTTAGTCTTCCTACACAATCTTAGTGTTGAAACGTTTTTGAAAAATGTTGGACTGTGAAGCATGATTAATTATTTGTGTAATGTTTTTTTGAACTTTCTTTAACCCTAGTCTATTCACTTTAAGTGTCTAGAGGCTTCTGGTGACCACTCAGTACTGTCTTTGGACAAGTCAGAGCTATCTCAGACCTAGGTTTGGTACTGATTTATCAGTAGAAAGAATAAAAAAATATTATAACAAGTGTTGGTTGTGTGTAGCAAGAAGATTTGGTTTAATGCTGAACTCCTCTGCTCTGAAATTGGAGATTTAAAGGTTGAGGGCAGCTTAACTGCATCTGTTGTACTTCCTTTCTCTCCCGCTCAGTCTACGCTACACTGCGTAGGAGTTCTACATTGGATCACTTTTTGTAGGATGCAAAAATCTGCTTGCATGAGATTGGTCGGTGGTTCTGCTCTGGATTTGCTGAATGTGAAACACAAGCATGAGCAAATCAACACCCTATAGAGAAATCAAAGCCAGCTTCTGACTTTACTACTGGTTGAGCTTGTTCAGTTTCAGCCAAGCTGCTACCTCCTGTGATCTTGCTTCTCTGTTTCCCACCACACTTCTTGGAAGCTGATGGAGTCTTGGCACCCACATCACCAAAGTAACCACCGTCACTGGTTCCTGCCAATCCTGGCCCTGATGACACATTACACTTTTTCTCTTGTTCATGTCAGAGCATGTCCGCAGCGCAATCTGCCACCTTAGCTGTGGTATTCTTTGCTGTTGTTTGTGTCAAAGCACGCCTGATGGCCTGAGAAGCACTTCTTGCTTGATTTGGGGTGTCAGAGAGAGGTCTTTGGGGCACTTTCTTTGTATGAGATGTACATGATCCATTGCTAGTGTCCTTGCCGTTGACCAATTTGGGGGCATCGGCCATGGCCTTGGAGGCATTACTTTTGGTGATATCATCAAGTGAGAGATCTTCAGCATTGATTTTGTCTGGCAGTTCATGATTCCTGGAAGCATCCCTATCCTGTTTGTTTGAACTCTTTTCATTGCTCAAGTGGTCAAGACTAAATCTCAGGTGCTTGCAAGGCCAGTGAGTCTCCCGTCAGTATGTCTAGAGTTGCTTACAACCATTTCAGAACTTCTGCTGGAGCAATTGGTTGGTTTAATAGCACTAGGAACAAGTTGGCCATCAGGACCAACGCTCTGATTGGGGTCAGGCATGCCTTCAGAAGAGTGAGGAGGCCCTGGTTTGGAGGGAGCAGATGGGGCTGGTAAGTTTCTGTTTTCTTTTTCAAACTTGTTAAGACTCTTTGTGGTCTTTCTTGTGGAAGCACCTGACGGTAAGGGGCTAGATCATTGGTTCCTACTCTGGTTGTCAGATGTGTCATGAAAAGTTGTCTCTTGAGTTTGGTGTTGTTCTCGGGGACAGGCTTCTCAGACATTGCAAGATTGGAAAGAGGCTTGGGCTGAGGGATCTCATCTAGATTGATGTGGTCCAATTTGTCCCTGATGGTCACCTTTTTATCCTTGGGAGCTGTAGGTTCCAATCAATGAGGCTCAAACATATGGTGGGCGTCACTGATATTGCAAGACCAATGATATCCTTGCAAAACAGTTTTTCTTGCCTCTTTGGCAGCTGATGTTTGGGACCATCTCTGGATGGTCTCAATTGTGTAACCAGCCTTGTAAGTTGGCTGAAGTAAATCACCATCTTTGGGGTAGCTTGTATGAATTGACTTGACCTCCAACTTTGACCAACTCCAGAAAAAATCCTTGAGGTAAAGATAATTGATGGTGGGAATACCCAATTCAGACGCACACTCTACCTTTTTACCACTTTGGCTGTGTTGTGCAGGATTAGGGTAACACAAAGTATATGTGTCAGTCAAAGTAGTGAAAATTGAACTCAATTTTGAAGAAGAAACAAGACCCACTTTGCAGCCAAGAGAAGGGATGCGCTACGTTCAAATGATCCACTATACTTGAGTCCCATTGTATCAATCAGTGGAATTAGCCAAGTCCAAGAAAAGACAGTGTGGTTGGTGATTGAGACCACATTTTTACTAGGATCCCATCCTGGAAGCATCCCAGGCGGTAGAGGGTAGTCAAAGAGTCTTTCCAAGGAGGATCAGATTCAATAATGGAGAGGGTTTGCAACATTGAGGAGAGCAGTAATCCATTGTAACAGTCCAATAGACTTTTCCAACTCCCAGGCCAGCCAAAACTTCAATCCTGAGCAAGAATCACAAATCACAAAATCAGCGGCTGAAAGTGCGGTTCTCAGAACTGTATTTGATGCATCATGATCCCCTTTCCAACTTGGATCCTCTGCTTGCGCGTCGGAGAAATCGGCCCCCATTCGCTTTAAACTTCTAACAAACATTTTGTGGCTGGGTAAGCTCATTTCCAGAGGGGTAACCAGATACACCTGTTTGCCGTTGACCTTGGGATGAATTTTGTTGGTAAGAGCAGTCAATGTGTTATTGTTCATTCTGTTTTTGTCCTGTCTGCCCTGCTGGGTCTCGAAGAAATCCGCAAAATCAGTATTGCTTTATAAAATGTCCATCAGGCTGTTCAAGTGATCACCCGCTGCCACCCTCCTGTGGAGTGAATGTTTCAGAGTGGCTGACAATGATGCAGCTGAGGTCTCATTTGTAGATTTGAGAGATCCAAGAGATTTGAGGACAGGAAGTATAGGAAACTGGAATGGGCCTTGAGGAACAATTGTGCAAAGCAGTGTGCATACATGGAGCCTGATGTGTGATGCATGTTCACAAATGGAACCACCATTTTGAATTGAGCCAGTTCAGGTCAAGATCAAATTGTCAGACGTACCAGTTGGGCAAGACAATTTTCACTCCCTTCTTCATTTTGAATTTGTAATCTGTCTGGGAGAAATTCCCATGAAACAAAACATGAGTGATGTCTATTGGCCAACCTTTTGTGAATTGACCTCCCCATGCTGTAACAGTTGATTTCATGATCATAAGGTCTCCTGGGGGCAGTTCAGTGCTAGAATCCAAAGCAATTGTAAGTCTGGCAAGAATTTCAGAGGGATCCAATGGGTAATAATGCTGTGTTGGATGTGTGTTGTCAGACTGAATGACCATTTTGATGAAGGATCTTGTGGAAGGTTGGAGGGATGGGTTGTGAGTTAGAACATGTTTCAACTAAAGGGAATAGGTAAAGTGGCTCAGTGGTGATTGTGAAATCCAAAAGACTTCATTGTGTTTTTATTTCATCATCTTCTTCAAAGATTTATATGATGTACAGCAAGGACCTTATTGTAATGGTGTTCAAAATCTATCTGAGTTTGTTGGATGATGACTTGGATGAATACAACACAAACCCTTAGAACCATGATTGAAAAATATGATAAAGAAAAGACAATTTCTTGAAAACCGTTACAGTGTGCTCTTTACAAAATGGCATAAAGAACTTTAAAGAACAAAGGAAACTATGTAAGCCATCTGGTTGATTTTCACAACACTCACCACTCCTGATATTTACAACATATAGCTCAGTTATTAAGGAACTGGAGCAGATCAAAGTAGTCTACCTGTCTTACCTGGTGATTGCTCAGAAGGAATCACATCTCATTCACCTGGCAAGTTTAGTGATGAGGATGATGAATTACCAGAGGAAACAGAAGACACTGAAGATATAAATAAAAGCCTTCAAAGGTCTCAACTCTCTGGGACTTCTTCTTTATTGTTTTTTATTCCTGGTATGCATGAAATTGGGAGTGAATAATGAGCAAATTGATGCTCAAATCTTATCTTTTGACAACAGCAAGAGTTTGAGATGAAGAGAATGGTACAGGAGGTGGATCAGAAGGTGGATTAGCATTGAAGGATATTACCAGAAGTTTAAATGAACCTAAAGGATCCCGTCAATCACATCAAGATTGATCTTTGACAGAATAAGGTCATATGCAAAGGAACAAAGGACATCTGCAAGGACTTTCACCTGGTATTGTTTCTGCTTTTAGGGAGGCCATCAAGGCGGGATAGACTCCTGAATATTTGGCTAGAGATTTGAAGACTTATAAAACCCCTGGTTCTGGATAAACTAGTAAAAATGGGATTGATGAAGATGCATGATTTGTTTTTACATTCTTTTGGGGTGATGAAAGTGATTGAAATAATATATATAGTTTTTTTTGAATTTGTTTCTGTTGTGGAGAGTTGGAGAAGGAAATAATTTTCAAAAGAGAGCCAGGGGGCAGGAGTTTGATTTTCTTACTTAAGTAACATTTTTTGGTAACCAAATTTTTATGTAGTGATGATCAAATTTCTGGATTAAATGAGATTTGTGAGGTTTTTATGTTGATACCTTGATTTGTAATTTGATTTTTTAAAAAGTCATGGGTTGTTCCATACATTCTCTTATAAATATTGCTGTGATGTGACACAAGTGATGCTTAAGAAAAAGAGTTCCTAGTACTAGGTGATATAATTGGGTTGAGAATGGAGGTTTTGTCTCTTTTGTGTTATTGGCATTTTTATTGGTGAAAATTGATTGCTTGTTGGAAATACAACAAGGAGCTTGTACCACTCATACTTGTCTCAGAGGCAATCATACAAGGAGTTCTCAGATGACTTTGCTGAGGAAAATTTCACCAGAGGGATTCTTCTACACCGCTAACACAAAATGTTTCTCTCAGGTATGCAATACATCCAAAATGCCTCTTATCAAGAGATGATCTTTCAGCATCTTAATCATCTTTGTGGTAAGGCGGCCTAGATCTTCTTCTTCTAAAGGATTTCCCTCTATTGCCTCTACCTCCTCCAAAGCCACCATCTTGGTGTGGGTTTCCTCTATTTTTGCAGTTGTTGGCTCTCAATTTTCCTTTAGGAACGTGATATCTTTGGATTCTTCTTCATTTCCAAGATTAGTATGATCCTGATTTTTTGTATACCATTTCACAGTAATAGGGTTTCTATGCTTCCAATCTTGACACTCCGCTTAAGCTTTATGAGAAGGACATTCATTATCAAACACAGGAAAAAGTATCCATCTGGAAAGTGTTAATGAGATTTCAAACAATCTTGGTATATGTCAATGGTATAAACATACAATTGCTGTGACGTATTCTGAAACCATCACGTAAGGTTTTGGTTTAGTTCATAATGAGTTAACTTGCTCAGGTCTTGTCAAGGACAGATCTTGAGGACATGCAATAATGTGGTGTCCTACTACTATTGGCCTGACTTCTGTGTCATACCTGAAGGCCTTCAACCAGAAATGTTGGTCAGACAGTTGTTTTATATATTTGAAGTGAGCTTGTATTTTTGGTGATTGTGGTCTCTTTCAAACTGTTAGTTTTCTTGTCACAAGATCTGCCTTTATTTGGATTGCCGGTGGCGTTCTCGCTAGTGTTATCTTCATTGGGTGGAGCATCCTCTTCTGTGTTGTTTCTTGTAATATCCCTCTTAGCAGGAGGAGCTGCAAGCTTTGTGGTTGTCTTTCTAATTGTACTTCAGATGTTTCTTGGTGTTTGACTGGATCCAAACACAAAACATAAATCTTAGTATAAGATAGAAAGAAATCTAACACAACAATTTTATCATAAGATTTTGTTAAAAGATACAGTCAGATGAGGAAAAACAAAACTCCATCCAACTGATGTTTGAGATCAGGTTATAAAGAAATTCAAAATGAAATTTACAAATGAAATGACATCATAAGATTGATGACGTATTATTACGCATTGAGGTAAATGATGTAACATAGTAAATTTTGGGAAAAGAAATGAAAAACAAAATACATTTGTGAAAAATACATTATAAGTGAATTGAGACATTTGAATCACAAAATTAATCCAACACCCCCCCATGCTGAACAAGTCTACAAAGAAACACTCTTTGATAACTCTTTGAAACCTAATTGATCATGCAAATTGATGAACCTTGGTCTGGGAAGAGCCTTGGTCAAGAAATCAGCACATTAAAATGATGTGTTAACCTGTTTTAGAACCACATTCTTGTCTTTGATAAGTTGACATATGAAAGGATAACAAAGGTCAATGTGTTTACTACCAGAATGATGAATCACATTGGTTGCGAAAGCAGCTGAACCAGTAATGTCAAAATGGATGATTGTTGGAGAGTTATCAATAAAACAAATCTCTTGAAGTAATTGCCACAACCACATTGCTTCTCTACCAGCATCACTTAGAGCCATGTATTCAGCTTCTGTACTAGATAAAGCTGTAGCTCCCTCAGTCAAAAAATCAATTGAGTCGATGGGAAATGGGAAAGGTGGGAACAGACTTTCATACTCAATTTTGGGGTTTCTTTGGTCCAATGACAAAACACTTGTGGCATCTGGAGGCATTTGTTTGGTGATACTTTGAATAATTTTGAGATCAAGATCATGTACTGTATATAGAATGGGATTGATGGCATAGGAAGGTATTTGTGGAAAGGATGGAAGGGTTAGCAATATTGGTGGAAGAGCTGGTTCCGGTAGTTCAAAGTGTAATTGCAAAGATCTCCGGCCCCAAGTCGTGGCAAAATATGTAGTTCCTGGGGATTTCACTATCCAGGTAGTTAAGAGGCCCCGCCGCGCTGCACGCTATCCTCTGTGCTATGAGCCAGAATTGATCTGATGTTTTTGTTTGATCTCCTTTCTTCAGTACAAATTTTTATTATTGTAGACTAGCCCTATCAGCGGCGGGCGCCGCAAAGCTCGTATTACACAAACTCAACATCCCCAAACTTATTCATTGAGCTGAATCAGCACATCCCCTTCATTGAAACAATGTGCTCCCTGGTTTACTCAGACAAACTCTCATGTCTTGGACACCCACAACATCAACACTTGAACAAATCACAATACATTTGCATGACAGGCAATGAAGTCTCTCACTGACATTGTTTCCCATTAAGCCAAAACTTACTGTGGAACCAAGAAACACACCACTTCTTCTATTCACCCAAAGGGAGCAAAAATTTGACATATATTGACGTTATTGACTTTATAAGAAATGTGTGTTAAAGAAGGAATGTCTCCACGCTTTTGAATTCCCTTGAGACTTGCAAAACAGAGCCTGTGAGCATTTTGTTACCCAACATACTGTCACATTTCACCTATTCACTCGATTTGATTTTTCATCAATGTAGCTACATTCTGTCAAAGATCCCCGTGCTGCGTTAGAGATGGTGTTTCAGGCCAAATTCAAGATTGAAATCACTTACTAACAATTCAAGATAAGTCAAATGACTCCTGAAATGACACTTAATCCCATAGCGCCCAAAACCCTCGACCATCAGTGGGTCATGCATTAAGTCCTCGCCGTAAGTAATGAAGATAATATTTTTGAATCGAGGAGGCGCATTGAGTAAATGACAATTCCCGGCCTTTAGCGTGAGCAGCCAATACTTTTTGGAAAGATAATACCCCGTGATGAAGACTTCCATGTTCTCAAACAGCTTCAATTCTAGCCATCCGAGGTTCCTAGCAATACTGTTAGAATTAAGAGACCGGAAGACCGCCAGGCGCGGGAAGTTGACATCGCAGACGCTGACTGGCAAAAGATCCGGAATGGATTCTGTGAATACGACCTCCAACGATTCTCAAAGCGCAAGCATCATTTCGCCGGGTTGGTCACGACGATCATGTGGTAAATATTCAATGCACTTGATTTGGCTACTATGATTTCTGCAAAGGCGTCCGATGGCTCCTTGATTGTATGGATGGCACTTAACAGACAAATGTTCGAGCTGACGAAGTGACAGTTGATTTAGATCTAGAGTGCGCAGAAAAGCAACATTGAGGGTCAATGATTGCAAGTTGCCAGTCGAGTCGAGCAATATTTCCAATGATATCGAGTCGTTCATGTCATAACTCGGCGGTTTCCCATCAATTATCAATACTTTGAGACTATCAATTCCGTTTACCGCATCTATGATACCTTGCGAGAAACCCACACCGGCTTTAAAGCTGAACCTCAGATCCGTTATGCTATGACCACAAAGATTGATCAGCTGCTCTACGCCTAACATTAAATTGCTAGAATAATCATATTTCATCTCATCCAATCCCATCCTGGAGCGCGTGATGAATGATCCATGCTTCCGTTGACGTGGCTTGATACGTAAGCACTGAAAAACTAACTGATCAAATGACACTCGGCGCAACACCACCATGTTTGAGATGAGCGTCGAGTCGGTCCAAGTCTTCATCAAGCCATCTAAAATAAGAGCAGAGTTCAGACTGAGGCACTGAAAAGCGTATGGAATGACTGCAATCGACCAGGATTTCGCAACCAAGCGCAAGCTCAAGAGTTGTGTTGTGAATGTGGGGTGCGAGAATGTTTGATTGGCGGAGTTAAGGGTATCGATCTCACCCCTATAAGATGATTCAATCAAGTGATGTAAGATGATTTCGACGACCTCCACAGGTAAACCGTTCACCCGAATCATGATGAAACAGACCAATATGTTAGGGAAATGATCAGAGGTCGCTTCAGCTGAGTCCAGCACTCACCCCTTGCTATTAAACATAGTATCAGGCTCTGCTCGGTACATTCTTGAGTATTGTGTAACACGCAACCTATTGGGGTTGAAATCAATTCACAGTCAGTTTCACACTCACCTTCCGTGATTTACCCCAAAGGTTCAAAGGGCTCATGGAAATCTAACTACCCGTATATTGAAGAATTGCTTTCAAACTTCTTGACATACGAAGTTGCAAAGATCCTTAACATAGTTGATTGCAAGCCATCAGAGTTTCATCCCTAAAATCTCTGAGCATATCAGGCAAGAATTTTAGATTGGTATCACCTGGACTTGACCAACCCTGTGCCAGCAACGCAACGCACCGCAACACGAGTGTTTTTTGGTGCGTTGCTCCGCAACACGCAGCACAAACCTGCATTACATGCTGCGCTGCGGTAAGTACCGCAACAACAAAAGGTGAGGTCAGGTTGCGCGGCGCCTTGACCGTTGCGCAACGCAACAGGCGCAACAGCGCCAAAAAAACGCCGAACTGTGATTTTTTTTGGGCAGCAACGCAACAAATGTTGTTGCGGCCCAAAAAATCCATTGATTTGACAAATGATGTTGCGCTGCGGGTCAGGCCGCAACCTAGAATTTGATTCTATGTTGCGCTGCGGTCAGAAAAACTGCAACACAGGCGCAGCGCAACACGCAACACCTGCGTTGCTGGCCCAGGGTTGACTTGACCGGTAGTTTTGTGGCCGTAAGTAAACCAATCAAAGACATTGGCCCAATGTCAAAACCGAGATTCGAGCAATTCCTAGAGTCATTGCGGTCAGACAACAATAAGGAGTCAGCACAAACCAGCCACCATGAGCAGCGCTTAATCTCAGAAGACTGTCACGGACTTGATATTCCGAGCCTTGTTATCCAGATAGACCAAGATATCTGCTCAAGCCGAGAAGTAATCTCGCAACTTGGAGAGCGCCCCAGTCAATATGTTAGGTCTTAAAGCTCCTCACAATCAAGGTCCAATCCTTGAACCGACTCCTTGTTGACCTCGCTGTGCAACAAACCACGTCTTACACAGAGATTCACTTATTTTTTCTCTGCCCCTTTAACACCCTTGAACAGTTCTCACAATGATGACTGATCCAATGTACACGTAGCATGCGACAGGAATGATTCAATAGCAGGAATCCAAATTAGTTCAGTATCTTAAAAAGGGCCTCAGTGATTTGGGTCTTTCATTGAATATGCGCAGGCTGTTATTCATTTTGATGAATGATCATGAGTACAGTGTTTCGAACTAAATCATACAAATTCAATTTGTCGTATAGGATATGAAGTTTTTGAATAATATCCACAAATCTACGCTCTGCTATTGATGTCAAGAAATAATAATGAGCAAACAACTTTGAAAAAGAGGTCATTGATCAATATCCACACGCCAACATCAAAACATATAGAAAGTGCCTAAATCGTTCAACTGAAACTTACCTCTCACACAAAGATGATCGCCTTCCCACAGTGTCAATTTTCTAAAATCGGATGGTATACAATATTCTTTGTGCTTGCGGCATTTTCTTCAGAGACAATACACACGTGTACGTTAGACGCCGAAGTACAACGGGACAATGCAACATACAGCTGTCCATGGGTGAAGACCGGCTTTGGCAATAACACAGTGACTCTTTCTAAACTCTGCCCCTGACTCTTGTTTATGGTCATGCAGAAGGCTGGAACGATCGGGAACTGCAAGCGGTGAAATGGTATCGGACAGTTCTCGGTCCCTTCATGTCGAAGCCTCATCTTTGGCAGACTTATTGAAATTCCCTTTGACTCACCCGTCAAAACACGGCATTGCAAGGCGTTGTCGCTGTAATGAGTGATCAATAATCGGGTTCCATTGCACAGTCCTCCCGCCAAGTGTAAGTTCCTCAATACCATCACTGATGCTCCGACTTTGAGATTCATTTCATGTGAAGGGAAGCCTGGGAAGTTGAACGTGTTCAAGACGTCCACCGAAACCGGATTGCTGAAAGCTTCATCCATGAGATCGACAGACATCAAGAGGTGATATTGGCCCGGCAAAGTATCCATAACGTATTCATTGATCATTGACATTGTGGCATTCAGTGGTGTTATGACGCAACGGTTTGAATAGTAGTCTATCAATTGAGGCCAGTCTTGATTCCTTACGAACTCCGCAGCTCCTTGGTATTCAGTATCTACAATATCGGAATCAAAAACACACGGAGGACGAATTACCAAAATCCGGCAATGCGTTAGAGGTAGTGTTGCAGTGTGCGTAGTCTGTAATCGCCCGGACCCTAACTCCAGCAACCATGCAGCAAAGGCGGTGTTCAAAGGGTCAGGTCGAGAAGTACATCCTCCGAGCCGGATGTTTAACGTTAAACAAAACCGAGTGATATGATTCCATAAATATGATGCCTTGAGACTTGCTGCGGCCTGTCCCATCAAGTTTGCTCATCTCACAATCGGCAGGGTTTGCCTGAAATCCCCTGCGAACAACACCACTTTGCCTCCAAAGGGAAGATCATTACCAGTTAAATCTCTGAGCGTGCGATCCACACACTCAATAGCATGCTTATGCTGCATGGCCACCTCGTCCCAGACTACAAATCGTGTATCTCGAAGAGCGCGACCGACTTGATCCTTGATCGAAATCGGGCAAATTGATTCCTCGTCAACCACGATTGGAATTTTGAAGGCGCTATGAGCTGTTCGACCGTGAAGCAGGAGAAGAGACGCAATCCCCGCTGCCGAAACTGCCTGAAAGGGTATTTGCTTTCCGTTACAATGATGTAGTAGGTAATTAAGAACAAACGTTTTTCCGGTTCCGCCAGGGCCATCCAGGAAAGCGAGGTATGGTTCGTTGTTCATCAGTGCGTCAATAATGGGTCCAATAATAGATTTTTGCTCCGCCGTTAAGACCCCAAGCATGGCCTCACTTTTGCGAAGGCTTTGCTCCGGACTGATTTGATCGCAGGTACCAATATCGGGAAGGTCTAGGTCTAAGAGTAGTTTGCTATCCACTGGAGGTAAACCTACTGCATCAAGAGTCGATTCCATAGACAAAATTATCTTCTCGAATTGATATAATCCATAATTTTGAACATGATCTAGAGTTGGCGTAACGCGAGGGTTCAATCTCTTTATTTGATGTTCACAGTCATCTGAGAGGTTAGTAACATGCTCTGACCACAGTCGAGCTGGATCAGCTGGCGAACTATGGCATAAGATGATCGCAAGCATACACCTGAGTTGATTCCCGGTTTTCCATATCGCGGCTTTGCGCAAACTATTATGGTAATGTTGATCGCTAAGTAACAGGCCATGCTTATCCGCCGCTTCACAAAAAGTTGCCATGGCAATCCCGTTCACAGTTCTGAGATCTTCAAAGGAAGTCGGACCACGGATGTGAGAAAGCAGTAAACGTAAATAATATACGTCACCACGCTTGATATTTGCAAAATACACCCTCCCTACCACAATAGCCCCATTCTTCCGCTTTGTCAGTTGCTTAGTTTTTTGGTTCCAAACGAAATGCTTGGGAACCTCGTTGTATTTGAGGCTCCGGATTGTCTGCTCAGAGTTTCGGAGTTTAACATTGGCTTTGCAAAGTCGAAAAAATTCAGTCAACGTTGTTCTTTTGGCCCGTCCAGTTTCCACTGCTCTCCGTAGACCCGTCGTATCTTGGAAATAAATGGTCTGATTGCCTTCAAGATGCAAAGCCAAGCGTTGTACCGGAGGGTATCTTCCCGCAATTGGGTACCTGAGCAGACGCCAAATTGCTGCAATTATGTATTAGTCAATGTTACTATGAACAACACCCAAATCCCGCTGCAGCGCGGGGGATTTTGGGGCCACGGAGCCAGCGGCGCGATCCACCCCAGTTTACAGGGGACCCCACCGCAGCGCTGCCGCAGTGGCAAAAGGAATCAATGGGCCTGCGGCGCGCTTGAGACAATCGCAGCGCGCCGCAGACTGGGTTTTTTGCACCTGAATTTTTTAAAAAATGAAATGACTGAATTTTTTCTTTCAAGCTGGCAAGCGTAATTCAAAGTACAACCATAATCGCTGCTTTTAATCTATGATTACAATTTCTTTTCTCTTCTTCTTTTTTGCCTCACCCTCTAAATATTTTCTGATATACTTGATAGCTTCTCCATATTCACCTCCTGGATCAACATCATCTTTGATCCATTTGCGTGAACAAACTAATCTGCTAATTGTTGGTGGGATGAGGCCACCACGATCCTGTGAGCAAACGTCAGCAGCGCTTGAAAAGACCCTCTCTGCCGCGCAAGAGGTTCCTGAAACGGCGAGGTAATCACGTGCCATTGTGGCAAGCACAGGAAATACGACCGAATTTGCCTGTAATATTGAATTACAGTACATGTCAGTTCAAATCACATCGCAAGAAAGGCAAGAAAGATGATAAGAAAATCTACTTACGTTCCACCAATCAAGTGGGCTCTTACTTTTGTCATACTCGCGCTGGCCCAACAAATACGACTCCAGTTCAGCTTCCTGTGCCGTTTGAACTGGTTTGACGGTAGAGCTGGCGGTAAAGTCATTGAACCCGTCATCGTCGTTGTCTTAGACAGGCTGAGCGTGGTCATTGGGTGGTGGAGGTTCTTCAGTGTGTTGTTTAGCCTCATCCAACGCTGAAGCAAATGCTTCGTTAACCAAAGTGTTCACCCGGTCTTTGTGTTCCGGATAACACTTCTGGAAGAAGGCAAGCCGATAACGTGGGTGCATCACTGTTGCCAATACCAAGGCATCACAGGAAAGAGCCTCGTCAATGTATGGGTTGAGCTGATCTAACATGACACCAATCATGGCCTTCAGCGGGTTCGATTTCGTTTTTTGTCGAGCTTCATTGAGCGCGTTCTTGATCCGATTGTATTCTACCAGCACCAAAGCGCCTGAGGGAAAGTCTCCCTCCATGCGCTTGGTACCTGTGCAGAAAATCTATGAAATGACCAAAACAAATTTGATCAATAAGCAGTCAAATTGTTATTGATCGATGCCTTCACTCACCGCTAGTATCTCATTGAGAGCCTCAATGGCTTCCCATTCATCAGCATTTATCAAGATCCCTTTAAAGTATTTAGCATTTTTCCGATCGGTGGCTAACATCTTGTTTACGATCTAATATATTTTGCAATCGATGAGCATCACAAAGTAAAAAGTTTAATTTCAAAGAAATTCAAATCACCTCTTGAGCAGCGCACATGCGATTTCGGGAGTCGTAGATAACATTCCAGCGGATGCCGTACCCAGCAATGGGGGTCCGGTGATCTAATCCGGCTTCCTTGCAAAGACCCTTAAATTCTTGACGACGAGAATGAGACCCCGCAATCTTCTTGCTGACAGTGTCCACCTAAAAGAAAGTATTCATATGAGTCAGTAGTGTTCAGCTCAAGAGTTTCAAATAACTGACCTTATGGACCGCGGTAGCAAAGATGTTACCATCAAGTGTTTCGGAGTCTGTTTGATTTGGACTTGTAGCATTGTCTTCTTCATCCTGAGGACCTTGATCAGCTTCATCCAAGGGATCTTCAACGTCTGAATCGGCTGAGTCCACATTGACTTGAAGGGCTTCATCGTTCAGCTGAAAAGTCGGAATTGGTACCGCTAAATTTGGTTCGGTGGAAGGTTTTGAATGGCCTGATTGAATTGATAATGACTTCAAACCAGCCTTCACCACCAGCGCTAATTTATGACAATAGCACCGTGCGTGCTGGCGGGAGCTGTCCCAGAAAACCGGGTTTTTCTGCGGCCGAAAACATGGCTGACATCTCGGATGCCATGGTCATATTGTTGGACCCGGAGTCCGTTGTTTGGCCTAGAACGTAAAAGTAGAAAAAAGTTAGTTAGGCGATCTTACTGAGAGATGATGAAGAATACCTAAAAAGAAATGAAACATATCTTGTGATGTAAGTCGTGACGAATCAGGTATCTAGCCACCGGGCGTGCCAACAGTGCACCGTAATGATTCCAGGCGACCATTTTAAGGGTCAGCAAAACTCGGCGGTAGCGGAAGTCGGCGTCGATGTAGCAAGCAATCAACGCTATGAAAGCATATCGATTGCCTTGGGTGGTCCAGACATCGTGGACTAACCATATGCGGCTGGTGTTAGACTGCGGAATTGCTACGTGGTCAGTTTAATTAAGACAAACATAGATCAAAAGAGAAAAACGAACCTTGACTTTTAGCAAAACCTCTGAGTGGAGGGCCTTATAAACTTTCTTCGCTGTTTGTGCAGCCCAAGTTGGTGACCTCATGTCAGCTGACGAGTTGGCCAACTTGAATGCACTTCGTAATATCGGGTCCGAAAAACGTGACCATGCGAGAGCGTGTTGCATGATCCAAAGGACAAGAAGTACATTGAGAAGATGGATTGAAAAGGCTGGTCGCTCAAGGAAACTGTCCATGAACTGTCCACCAGGAGTCTGCTTATTGGCAGACTTCTGTAATTGCTGATACGTTTGTGGAAGCTTCAATCCCGCTTTGATTGCCTTAGCACGATTAATACAAGGTTTGTGATCCTTATCGCCGTCTCGATGAGCATAAAGGTTGTCGTTTGATTTTATTCCACGGGTATACCATTCACCACAAAAGTTGCACGGGTAATGTCGCTTGAATGGCCCAGTCTACATATTGGAAAGAATCAAAGACAAAATCAATGAATTAGAAAAAAAGGACCAAACGTTTTGAAAGTAACTCGAAGAAGAATTAAATGAAAATGCATACCTCCTTCTTATAATGTTTCGGTTTGCCATAATACTTAAGGAGCTCTTGAACATCCTTGGACTGACCCGGACGACGTTCAGTAACTTCATCACCAGAGGAGTCCTGGTCCACATCAACAACAGAAGGAGCTGTTTTATCTTTTGTTGCCTGGAAGAGGAATGAAACCAAAATGAGCACCAATCTATAAAGTAGCACTCAAAAACTCACTTTTGTTTTGCTTTTCTTTTTCTTACTAGTACTGGCTTCAGGTTCATTAGCATCATCTTCTTCACGTATATGTTTTTGTCCTGAGCCAGTGGGATTAGGCAGCTCTTCGGTAGGGCTGGTAGGACATGAGGGGTTTGTGCCTTCTCTGGTGATCCTGCGTCGTGAATCTGAGCCGGTCAACACAAATCCGGGTGAGGGTTGTTGTGGAGAGCGGGTCCTTAGCGTTCGTATTTCGCGAGCGGGTGTAGATGGTGGCACTCCAAGATTTCCAGATGAAGATGTAGGAACAGCTAAATGTGACGGGCGAAGCATTGCAAAAGAGTAATATATAAAGTAAACAATCGAAATTGAGGAAAGATGATTTGAGAGGGTCAAAATCAATAACGAGAAACGATTGGATTTAATTAAAAGTGGGAAAACGATAACTGGAGGAATGATTGTGAGATGATCCTTGAGATTGATTGCTATCAAATAGATGGAAATCGAACAGATGGAGTTTTGAGATGAGCACGTTGAATGAAATGACTGCCACTGTGGACAAAAAAAAAACTTAGGGTCAGGAATTGAGTGCGTAGGTCAAAGATTTGATGGTATCACTTACTTTTTTGGGCCTGATTCGATCCATCTTGACTAGTTTCCCAATCGAGATGGAATACAAAGGAAGGATGATTGAAATGATTAGACTGATGAGGTTTGAAAATTGGATGTCAAGGGACTACCTACCTCTCCCTACAGTACGAGATAAACTGGGCCCCTGGGTTCCCCCTGGGGTCCCGTCAGTTGGGCAGCGGCGGGTTGGACCCCAGGGAAAACCGGGGCCCGGCGCGATTTCACCCCAGGGAGATTTGAGTAGACTGGGTGCGCGGCGGGACCCCCGCGCTGCCGCAGCGCTGCCTCAGTTTTCCGCGGCGGGGTTTTGGTGTTGCTATGAACACGCGCATATGAACGTACCCTCAGGAGCACTGATAAACCGGGCGTTCAGGTAGGCCAAGATTTCATCCTTGGTTTCGTCGCCCTCCAGCTGAGCCATTGTTCTGTCATGGCCTTTTAGGATATATTTAAAAAGGTACTTAATAGATCGGATGCTGGCTGCAACTTCTACGTTGATGTGACATCCGAACTTCAAGAGCAAAAAACGATTGTACGGGACAACGCTACTGTTTTCATACGTCACTGGACCTTTGATGAAGCAGCACCCGTTATTCGGTTGTTTGTACGTTGGATAAGAGTCCTCAGAGATTGAGGTAGTATTGCAGAAAGGCCGGGGGAATCCTCGAGTACAACCAGAGCCAGTCCAACACGGGAACTTTTCGCAAGGTCCGTGGAGCATATGTTGCGTTACCAGGTCAAATAATTGAGATTCGGTTTCAGGATCAGGCAGTTGTGCTGAGATTAGGCAGTCAATGTCTTCATTTGTAACCGGTCTTGAGTCATTGTCCAAGAAAAGAATGAGGTGACAATGAGGTAAACCTCGTTTCTGAAATTCAATTGTAGATACATACGCAAGACACACCCCTAGGCGCTCGCGCTTGGTAACATCGTCTAGCAGCTTGTGCAGTTTGAGGTAGAAAACTCTAGCGACCAAGTCTGGTCGATCGTCAGGAGACTGCCCTGGTTCTAATTCGTTCGTAATTTCAGGCCATTGCGGATTGGCTGTCATGGTTATGAACAGACTGGGATTGCCGTACTCTGCAACCAAACTCATTGAATCCTGATAGAGTTGCTGAAGGTGCCTCGGACCGCCGATGAAGCTTGACGGTAGAACAACTTTGCGGCCCACGATTTCATCCTCAACCTCATTTCCTAAAGCTTCGATCGCACCGTGATACATCTCAGCCCAAATCTCGTTTTGGTGAAACCTCAAGTACTGGAGTCTCGAGTGTTCAACACACACGTACATGTCGACCGCGAACTCTTGGAATAGTCTTCCAGATGCTAGGATAACAGAGAAGGGTGGTCGCCTGAATAATAGATACGCAAACCAGTCTAGATTTGATACATCTCCCACGGGGTCTAGAGAACACAATCACGTCAGTAAATGAGCCATCAATACCAAAGGCGAAAGTACTGACTGGTAGGGGTTGGGTTGCGGAAGCACTCATGCCACATTTGAGACCCGTATAAGAACAGGAGTGGATATCGAAGAGCAAAATATCCAGTATGAAGCTCCGAAATACGTTGTCGGAAACCTGAGCGTCGCACCAAGACAATATCCTGCGACTTCGCGCCTACAGTGCCGTCCCCATCGACAATCGCTGCTACCTCATTGGCTGCTGGTAAGTTATAACAGCGGTGATCTGAGCCAGGCGCTAAGACAGTCTTAATTTTCAGCGTTTTCACCACCTTATCGTTACAAATTTCGCTTGCTGACTTGAACACCTTCGCTTAAGGATTGTGGCGATACATAAAGTCCTGGAAGAGTAACAGAATTTCAGGGTCGATGTCTACGCCGGATCGATTTACTCGCAGGCGGGCCTCTTCTCGGCCACCAGTCCCATAAGTGAAAATTTGGGCGAAACCAGGCTCCGCATCAGTCACAGGCATTAATGCAGTAATGTTGTGCGATAATTGGCCGTTTATCTTGAAGACGTAATGCCCTGCTTGACCCAACGTGTTTTTGTTGAGGTTGACTCCCAAAGACATAAAAGATAATGCATTGTTGTACTTTTGTATCTTCTCGCGAAACTTCCTCGCCTCTATGAGATAAAACCGGATCAGTACTGTACTTTACATTATGATAAAAAATTACTTACTCTCATCACTTCTGCTCAGCAGGTCGCGAAAAAAACCAGGTACCTGCTCATCAACCATGTCGGGGAAGTACTTCACCGGTAAGTCAACATTGCCATGCCGACAACAATTCCCAAATGTCGTGCGCTCGAGTTTTGCGTCGTTCGAACGCCGCTCTTGCTTCCATCGAAAGGCACCACAACCTTGACAGACGTCAGACTGTGCACCAAGTCGGAAAGGGATTTCTCCATGAAATTTGTCGAGCAAGTTCGCCTCACAACCAAACAATTCAGACCTTATGGCCGGACCCTTTGCACGTCTTCTTCTGGGCATATTAAAACAGACACAAATGAATTGAAATGATCAAGTATCAGGTTGTATACCACGCATCAGAACAGTCCAATTAGTTAGGCAGTTGAGACTCACACAACAGAGCATCAAGTGAATAAGTTACTACTGTCGCGGTGATCAAAGGCCAAGACAATCCCGTTCGATAAGGGTACTCACGCGAGCGCAGACACCCTCGCGATGTCGTCTGCAGGCCGAGCGAAGATATACATGATAATGAGCAATAAAGTCAAAAAACTCTCCACAAACTTGCGCACAGGATAAGGAATCCACATGGTCAGCGGAAGTCCCCAGTAAGTGTATCAAATTGCCACTGATATGAAATCCAAGGTATTGTTGTACCACATCGCAGAATTATTCCATGCCTGCACTGATGTGGCGTAGGATCTCCAATCACCAATCAACATTTAGCTCTGTGGTTTGAAAACACAAACAGAGGGAATCGACACCACACGATAGTCAGGCCAGGAGAATGTTCAATCCTACACCACATTCGAAGTAAGGAAACATTCGAGCAGGTTCCACAGTGTCGGATTTGATGCGAAATCCACCAAGCCGGATTGTCAGCACAGAATCAAGGTAAACCGAGCCCACATCAAATTGCTACGATTTTTCAACACCTTATCTGAATACCAGGACGTTGGGCAAGAGCATGGTTCTACAAAACAGGAACAGTGTGTTAAATCAGTTATTGAGCCAAAACTTTGTTTGCATCATCTGCAGTTCGCGCGTGAGACCCACCTTGATATCCTCGCGATTCGATCTCAGTACCTCAATCCCAGACACAGACACCAGACGGCGATGATTATCTGTGACTGCATGGGCAATGCCAAACAAACATTTTGCGATAGCCGGGTGCTCGGAAACTTGAAAACCGAAATGCCACAATGCGAGAGCACGCATGAAGTCAACACGACATAGGTTGGAGATCATTTTTGCTACACGAGCCTACCAAACGCCGAATGGACAAAGAGGCATGATCTCGAAGAACCAGCCACTCGTGGCCCCATTGTAAACCTTATAAAAGCATCTATTTAAATGAAAGACAATTCGGCACGGTATTAGCATCCTTTACCTCACGCATCATATTGTGACAGACTGTACATGAGCAGAAATCACCAAAGTCCACTCATCCTATCAACATCTTTCAAAAAAAATCTTTAGGCCGTACAAAGGCAAAGTTAATATGGGGCTAATACCAAATCAAGTGTCGGCTATGGAGGTGATTCATTCTCTGGATCACCACTTTTTACAAGAATACGGAGTTGTCAAATGGACAACCCTTTCGTGGTCCAAGCACCACATTGCAAAATCTGTGCTTGCAAGATTGGTCGCAGCATTTGTTAAAGGTCAGCCACCAAAATACCGGTCATAGCCAAAACTTACCCCTGCGTCTTGTCCTTAGAATCAGAAGGTGAGGCTCTTCCAAGACACACAATTGGGACTATTGTTGGTTATGCACTTGGCCCTACGTACAACTACACCATTCTGATACCTTACCACGGCAACCCAGAACTCTTGTTGTCTGAGCACTGATTTGTGAGTAACTCACACACACGCATCAGCGCGCCAACACAATGTAGCTAAATCATTATCACGCACAGATCCAAATCCCATGTAGTTCAATTTCGTAGCAGTTGTGTAATGTTGATTAACCAGCCGCAGTACGAATTAGTGATCATAACATTATGTTTCATAAGTTGTCAGTTAAAATCAACAACACAAGAGTTTGAAAGAACACCTCACCCTCCTAACCTGGTAGACATGCAAATCACATTTTGTTATAGCTTTCCAAAAGTAATCTTTGAGTCTGTTGCGTCCTGACCAACAAGGTGTCGAATAATGTAATCACGAACTCTTCACGTCAAGCCTGTGCTTTGTTAGAACTGCCATCGCGAATGCGCATGATCTTGACTATTTTCCCTTTAGAAGGACTCGTATCACCTCAGGCCCAAACGTTAAAATCACGCTATACAGTTAGAAGAGCGCGAAGTTAGTTACTCATAGAAAGGCAGCTCTGAATTCACCCACGCGGTGTGAATCAGCTCATGATTGATCCAGATCACTATTCTTGCACGTTTTTATTTTTGGAGCGTGCACACATTAGTCCAGCGTTGCACAGACGCCAAGCAATTCACACACAAGGGTGCAAAATAAGACTAAACGCAGTTGGAGAAGATGTATGATGTTATAAATTTGAACATTATCGCCATGCAGAACCCTGTTATAAAATTGGAACAATCATTCTAAGACAAACAGTAGTGGAGTGAAACTGACATATAAAAAACTTCACATTAAATAATTGAACCCCAAGAGCAAAACGTTACAATAATTTGATCATCGCGCATCACGAAACAACATTGTTCATGGCCTCCAATTTCTGTTTTCCATCGCCAGGACGCCCTCAACGTCCCTTACTTTGCGATCACAGTTTGATACATGGTTCCATTGATCCTTGGTCCCCAACTTTACCGCCGCGCGCGCCATTGAGTGAGTAATCTGAGAGGAGCAGCCCAGGCGAGTGTACCAGACATCCTGACCGCACGGTCCTTTTCCACTCTGCTCTTTAGAAGGCAGGGTGTGGTGGAAAGTTGATTTACCGCTCCAAGCAATCTGGACCGCCGATTTGCCTCCAAAATTAATTGCAACTTGGTATTCTGGAAAAATCAACCAACCACCAATAATAACAAAACCTTCACTCTCAGTAATTATCTTACCGCTAATACTATCCACCGGATACCACAAACAATATACTTTTCCTTTATCGTTATCCGTGTGTGGTTTATTATAAAAATTTCCCAAGGTGAAAGCAAAGTTCGCAGCAAAGTCGTGAGGTCCCAATGGCTGAAATTTCAAAATTGAAGTCATAGAGGGCGCTCTAAGGTCATTTAGCTGCTGCCGCGCGATCAGGAATCCAACATCGCAGAAGTCAGAGAAGCGAGAGCCAATTTGCGCACCAAAACCAGGCAGTCTGTTGAGAAACTTTTGATAGAGAGAAGAAGATGATCCCTTGGGAGGCAGATAAGGAGAGGTAAGGACGCTAGAAGAATACCCCACCGTCTGACCGAAGCAGTGCATACGTCCATGAATTAAAGCTCCATTCGTAGTGACACCACTCTTAACTTCCACAGTAGACACCATTCCATCATCTTCAGCATCCGAAGGTGGAAGCGAAGTTAGGGGTGAACATTCGGGAGAAGAAGCTGGAAGTGGAGTTAATGGTGATGACTCCCTTGATTGGTAAGGGCTGAGCGGCGCAATCGGATTGCCACACTTGGTCAAAAAGCCGGAAGGCTGGTATAATGTAGACAGCGCTCGAATGCGCTCAAGCGAAAACTGTGCATTCGGGGTAGGCAAGCCTTTGAAAAGTTTCGTCGACATCATTATTGTATCTACGTCATTTTGATGATCCTGACGGGCTCTAGGGTCCATAGCTTCTAGGTCCTCAAAGGCGAAGGTAAACACGAGCTTATTGGAATGCCGATCAACATATTGACCCCGCCCATGAGTAATGATCGTGTATGTATTAAAGATTATATCCATAGTTCGTTGATGGTTTTCGAACGGTAGAATTGGGTTGTCATAACGGGTGACTTGCTTATCGTATGTGCTCAACAACCGATTAGAAGAATTTTGTGACTGGTCAGTTTGTCGAGCGTCATTAAATTTCCGCGCCCTTGCCGCATGTCGTCTAAAATCGACAGACATCTTTTAGATTTATGGTCCACCAGGAGAAAGAGAAATCGTGCTTACGTAGTTTCCTTACCACTTGCCTTCCGAACTATGGGTTTAGCAGCAGGCACACCTTCTACTCCTTGTTCACGATAAAAATCCATTGCTTGCTGCCTGTACATTATCCCAAAATTTAAAACTTATTATCCACCTTTCAACGTTGCCAAGATGGTCAGCAAGGAATACACACTTGACACCCCCCTTTCCGGAAATGTTACCCACTCCAAGTATTGCGTGCTCACAGGCCAAATGGAGCCAAAACTTAGGACGAGGGAACCCATCTGGCGCAAGGTATTCATGTGGTATGTGTGAGTAGGACTTCGGAACTGTGAATGGAGGCGGAAGCTGAATAAAGACTCTGGAATGAATTAGCACCCAGCTTGATGCTTTTGAACGAAGAGATCAGTATCATTCAGCACCCACATCCTCATCTGTATGCCCGGTTTGCCTCCTACCATCTATGACTTTGAGCAGGTCTGATAGGTAAGTGACCCCAGGGAGGGGAACGTTTCCACTGTGCTCAGTAATGAAGTAAGCAACCAACTCATCGAATTACAAACCACTGTTCTCACTTACGCTTGACCGGCAGGTGATCTGTCTGGGTGCTTAGCATGTTTGTGCTTTGGCCAATTGTTGGGCATGCCGGACGATATCGTCATGTGGACTACCTAACACTCAGGATGTCAGGTAACACAGGTCAGTACACTCAATTCTATGTTCGATGGGGAAGCAGGAAAACGACAACACCCGAGGCCACGGAACAGAGTCGTGCAAGCTCAATGATGGTCCATGTTCTTAGTACAGCGCGCTTCAAGTTGTACAGAGGCTATCCACGCCCTGCAGTAATGACATTTTCTGCACTTGGCTCACAGACTCCGCTCCGCTCCTCCCAAATACCTTGGTTCAATGATAATATCAAGCGCTTTTGAAGGCGACTCACCGAAATCAAGATTGAAAACTGTTTAAATGATCTACAAAAAGGCAGGAATGCATGCGTTAGTAAAACCCACTGATCTAGATCGGATAGTGCGTTAGACGCAAAACCAAAAAACAAACATTATGCAATCGTGACCAGAAGCAACCCAGAGTGAACCCACGCGCCCTGTTTGATGGAGTGATTAAGTGCTTCTTGGACAAACGAGTTCGATGACAGGTTACAAATGGGAATGCTATTGGGCAATTTTGAGATATAAGCACAGCGTGGT
>NW_006768774.1:427624-436315 GCF_000204055.1 Melampsora larici-populina 98AG31
GGTCAGTACACTCAATCTATGTCCATGGGAAACCAGAATACGTCTACACCCGAGGCCCCGGAACAGAGTCGTGCAAGCTCAATGATGGTCCAGGTTCTTAGTACAGCGCGCTTCAAGTGGTACAGAGGCTATCCACGCCATGCAGTAATGGACATTTTCGGCACTTGGCTCACAGACTCCGCTCCGCTCCTCCCAAATACCTTGGTTCAATGATAATATCAAGCGCTTTTGAAGGCGACTCACCGAAATCAAGATTGAAAACTGTTTAAATGATCTACAAAAAGGCAGGAATGCATGCGTTAGTAAAACCCACTGATCTAGATCGGATAGTGCGTTAGACGCAAAACCAAAAAACAAACATTATGCAATCGTGACCAGAAGCAACCCAGAGTGAACCCACGCGCCCTGTTTGATGGAGTGATTAAGTGCTTCTTGGACAAACGAGTTCGATGACAGGTTACAAATGGGAATGCTATTGGGCAATTTTGAGATATAAGCACAGCGTGGGTCGAAACGGATTTAAGCAACGGTTACGATAAGGCGAAATCGTATAGTGAATTCCCTGCAAACTGCTATCAAGTTAGGAAGTTAGTAAGGACGTTAGCGGTAGGCAACACCGTAGGAGCAAGATGATAATGATGTAGGAATAGTGGAATGTGAGACGCGAGATCAAATGAAATCAACAAAGACAGATTCTACGCACAGACGAGTCAATAAATGGAAAATTTACATACATATGTACCGGCCTTTCTGAAAACTCCAAGTCCGTAGGTGATAACCTCAGGCACGCATGGCTGATCTTGGCACAACCAAACTCCACCGCACGGTCAGCCGCGGTGCACCCGCAGATCACACCGCATTGATCTGGAAAACGCGTGTTCAAATCACTAAGTGCGCTAAATTCATTTCCTCTCAATACAAACTCAAACCATCAAAAATACACCCTCAAACTCAGATGATCACATCCACTCAACCTAGAATACCACCGACATCCCGATCACTGGACATCCTGTACATCCCACCGGCACCCAGGTTGTAGGCTGCCACAGCGAAGCCTCCTCGCAAACGCCACAAGACCAAGGGCAAAAACAAACGCAACAAACGCAAGCGAGGAGACAATGGCTCCGGTTCCGAAACCGAAGATGAGCCGATATTTGACCCAGGTGCAATCAAAGCCCTCGAACTTGGTACCACCGTCTCGGCCATCGAAGCAGTTTTGTAAGCCATGAACTCAACCATCTGTACGATGTTGTTCAATACACTGACAGAATGGCTCATCCTTATCATTAGCGGAAAGTACATTGGCGTTTGTTGCCCTTCGCGATGGAACCGATCCTCACAAAGCCCGAGAGCCAGGGCCATATTCAAAGACGGTGAGTGAAGTATGGGACAATACCAGCAATCCTTACACTAACATCTATCTTGAAATAGCTCGCGGAATTGGTAGCGGCGAAGGCATGAGACACCCGAGTGCGGTGTCGAAAAGCCTGACCGAAGCCGAAAAGGATGTCTACAAGAAAGCCACCCAAGAGATCGATCCGCCCAGCCTTCAAGGTATGGACGAAGACCCAGCAAGCCTGGACGTTGGGTCTCGCTCTCGAGACCAGCTACTACAGTCTGGTTCAAATACTGTAATCAATCCTCGAAGTCTCAAAAAACACAAGGGTAATGCCGCCAGATATATAGATGACCTTATGAAACATGTAAGCAGCATTCATTGGCCACTTCCGATAAAGAAATGTGACTGAGACCTCAATTCTCTGCAACAGTGTATTCCGGTCGCCAAATCCAACCACTTCGAGATGATTGTTGTAGCTGTATCAAACCATATATCGGATCATAGCTTTCAGATGACGCGCTCAACGGTAGGGGTCAAGAAAATTGTCGAGGAGATATACGCAATCGATGGTGTCAATAACTTCGCACCAGAAGTACAAGCACACTTGGTGGGTCGAAAACCCAGAGCGCTGGCCAAATCACAACCTGGTAGTTTTTCATAGGGTTTCCGTGATCTCGAACTTGTATCTTTACATCTTTCACTTATGATTTATTAGAGAATAGCCGCAAGTTTCATGCCAGGGTGGTCGGGTCCCTCTCAACTTATTGTAGTAAGTCCTACAGAGTGATCAGAACTACATAGTCACCGCTAATATGTACATTTCTTTCTTTAGAGGGAGTGACCGGCTTGAAACATTGGGCATGGAGTACTTGTGACGCCACTTTCGAGGAAGCCGGATTCAAGTTCACTTTACTCCCTGGTGCACGATCGGTTGAAGAAACCTTCAAGACCAAAAGCAACAACATAAGCCGTGCCAAACTTTTGGCCATTGAAAGCGACCTATTTGTGATTACTTTCAGAGTTTTTATGTTTGGTCTCAACTGTTCTCAATCTCCGATGCTATCCTTTTATTTTATACATTCTCACTCGATATGAAATGAAATGGATAACACCCATATGCCTGACTTACACGTGTTTGATTAAGATTAACGTCGTGTTTGAACACGCCCGAAATGCTGATTGACCAATGAGTTTGGCCAGGATCCTTTACGATAGGATATCACTTGTATTTGATACAAGCGATATTAACACGGCCGAGACATGACTTGATGAATGAGAGCAAGTATCCGCGGTGCTGCAATGCAACCCTTCAAATATACAACGTAAACAGGAAGTTTATCTATTGATAAACATACACGTCACCACGATACGCGTCCTCAAGGCTTCTCACCCTCCGATCATCGGGATGAAGGTCATCTCTTGGACTTAAAAGCTGCAAGTCATTTCGATTCTCCCTCTTCTCATCGCTCCAGATCCATCCAGAGTATCTACCATCCACCAACACTACGCTTTCATTACCAATACTACCCTATTATTACTTCAACTATTGTGTTTTACTTCGCATCCACTACATTAGCTCTAAATTCGTCAAGTTCAAGTCATTCTTACAAATCCCATCATGTCTTCACCTTTCACTTCCAACGGCAACAATACTTCTTCAGATGTCGTAACTCCTACCACGCCTCTTCATATCTCGACCCTTCCCGTCAGTTCAGCTGCTGCGAGATCGATTCTCGAAGTTGTCATGTCTACTCGCGGAAGCGCTGAACGTGACCCCGTGTCGATCCCTTTAACTGCCCACCCGGGTGTCAAGGAAGGCAAAGACCAGTGCATGAAGTGTGGCATGATTGGGCACCGTACTTATCAATGCGCTGAATATTCAACTTCCGCCGAATCGATCCCAGACTGGCGCCGTACAACTAACGGTAAGATCTACAGTGTCAAGGCATTACTCGGTATGCATCCTTACTGCAAGTGGACTATGGACACGGTATTGGAAGATTCCTCAAGGTAAGTCTCTTTGCTCTACATATCAACATCAACACGATTTCTCACTCCCATAGGTGCCTTCCCCAGTCAAAACCTTGATGATAATAACCCATCGGCCACACCCACCCCTGTCCCTACGAGTGTCGCATCCAAGGCTTCAAATGACAATTTGACCAACTTGACTTCGAAAGATGATTCGACCAATTTACCTGCAAACGAAGATTCCAGTGATTTAGATATTGAAGCCATGTATTTCGAAATTGGTCGTTCAGTCACTTCCGCATGGACCAAGGGGATTGATATCAGTCCTCCATCCCCCACCCCTCCCGCTACCTCGTCTTCACCATCTGTGGTGGTGAACCCAAATCAAGATTCTCGATCAAAGGCAAAAGTCTCTCTCCACCAAGCTTTCAATCCGTTGGTAACCCCATGGAACGATTGGTGCGAGATTTGGAATTGGATCCCGTAAGTGAAGTCACTCTGGTATCAATCATAATACCCGAACACTTCTAAAAGTGTTGTCTCTTATCTTTTCTTTGTGTAGCAAGCACCAGCAATGCTGCTGCTGCCGCGGCCACAAGCAAACGTGCCACAGGTCTGAACCATATAGCCGTAACCGTCGGGCGGGATCATGTCCTATGGAGGAGTCATGATTCGAGAATGATCATCCTCTGTCTCTCGAACTCCCATTATCGTATTTCTTTATTATGAAACAATTCAGCAGTCAATCGAAATGACGCAAGTTTTTCTCTACTTTACACCACAATACAAGATGTGGGCAGATTCTTCTAAGCTGTTTTGGATGATTGTAGTTCTTTTCTCTATTTCTTCTTTACTCCCACCTGATACAAGATGTGGCCGTATTCTTATATGTTTGACCGTAAATGTCCTGTGTGTTCGATATGGTTAAGTTATGAGTTATGAGTTTGTAATACATATATGTTTATAGTGAAAGTGTTAATGATAAACACCATCGAAATCAAATACGTTGTGTGATCTTTGTACCTGACTTTGAGGAGCAAATGGATCATTCAGGCTTAAAAGTCATTTTCGAAGATGAAGATGACGAGGTATGGCAAAAAGTCAATAACAAAAGATGTGCGAAACACAAAGAAGCATATAATTCAAGGTGCACAAGCCAAATTTCCTTCATGTTTGTAAAATATGGGTAGCTTATATGTGTGAAATATAAGCAAACACCTACATTGTAGGAACGAAAGTGTTTTCACAAGATGAAGACAACGAGCTATGGAAAAAAGTCAATAATGAAACCTGTTCGAAATGGAAAGAAGTATAAGGTTTGCGCGTCAGGAGGACGTTCAACGAACGGGACGGCAAAAGCATAGACACGACGACCGAGTATCAAGCCACGTATAACATGTGACATGATCATGTCAGCAAACTCTACATGCACTCACCAATCCTAAAGTTCCATCAAAGAAACTTAGCGCCTCAGGCGTGGCCTCGATCAAACTCACACCGGTGCAAAATGAACCGGATGCCAAGTTGATCCTAAAGCGTCAAACAACTTGAGACTCAATTAGGTTTGATATTGAGTACCCGTAACAATAGCTCCTCATACTCCGTAGTTTGATCAAGAATGTTTATCTCTGTGATCAATGTCATCTAAATCAAACATGTTCGCCGCAGAAATTGGTAATAACAGGGGGGTCACGCTGCACAGGATTGATTGCCACAAACATGTTTTGATGAATCAGATATGGAAGAAAAGAAACAAACATGTGGAAGACATTTTTGTGTTAGGAAAGGTGTTACAAAGTGCATGAGTGTGCAACGCTCTTAACCCTCAATCATCAGGCAGAGAAAGGGATACTCAAGATAAGGGAGAGCGGAGTTAAGAAGTTCTGTGCACGAGGTTCAACAATTTGGGACAGTGCAGGGGCACAATTCACAAACAAAGCCAAAGACAAATGTCAATATTGAGCACACGCAGAGCCAGATATTGGATGTTTGCGCGGCAATGTGCGGCCACACAAAATCATGATCTTAGAGCTCTTCAGACCCTGGAGCAATCACCTTGGTTGCCTTTCTCTTGGGCTGAGAGCGAGCCCTCTTCTTCGGTGGCTGTGAAGTAGGTTCCGCCGGGTTAGATTTTTCCACACCAGATGAGACGGATGGTGGAGTATGATCCGAAAGGCCAAAAGGAGTGCTGGAACCGGAACCCGAAGCCGTGATTGGTGACTTGAACGGTGTGTTCGCAGCTCGTGAGGTGAATCTAGGAAACATGATCAAGGGGTTAGCATGACTTAATCACAAAGCAGGAGATTGAGCGGATCCCATACTTGATCGGTTTGGGGCGAGAATTAGGAGCCTGACTCCCCACTTTTACAGCTTTCTTACGCCCCGCGGACTCAAGATGGCTGGAAGTCGGCGCTACTTTATTGACCTATGAGATGATTGTGTCAGACATTGAATGGAATGAAAAATACGGGTGCGTACAATAACTATGTAGCGATTTGTTTCTTCGTTAAAGTCCTTCACATGACCGTGGAATTGGCACTCGCGCCCAGGTTTCACGATTTGAGGCAAGCCTCCAAGATGCTTGAATGGCGGAATACGGTACTCAACGGGCATGGAGGTCGGTTCCTTGGTCTAGAAGATGGTCATCAAAATTGGATTATAAAGGGAATGACTACGGGTCTTGACTTACCTCGGGGTGAAAATCGCAGTGCTCCACGATTGCGTATAGGGTAATTTTATCAGGCTCATTGGAGTTACACTTCAGATATTGCATGTGATCTTCAACGTAGAAGTCAACTTCTAGCACACGGCCAATCCCAGTAAGACCAGTTTTGTCCGCAACACTTTCTGAAAAGGTTTCCACAGTACCAATAAGGGCGCGATCCGAACCTTCAAAAAACAGCTCGTCATCGTAAGTTTCCTTGGTATTGGTAGGGAAAAAGGATCCACGCAGGAAGTAAACATGCTTAGGCAGGAGCATGAGTTCTTTGTTGCTGAAACCGGTGGCTCGAATCTCGTACTGAACCTCTTTGTCGGTGTTGTCGCCTCCACAAATTATGTTAGTGGAAAAAGTGCGGAATTCAACCTTGTAGTTTTGTTCCTCAGAAAGCTAAACAGGCACGATTCATGAGCCAGGCATGTGGTCGTTCCAGCTTTAAATTTGGGCGTGCCTCACCTGTTCTTCGACTGCAAAAATGCCAGAAAGATGGAGGCCATGGCCAGTGCACGGTTCTGACATAAGCTCACACTTGTATGTTCTAGGGTCGTGCGTGGGGTTAGTGTGTAGTATGAACCGTAGCGGAGAGCAAAGGTGATCAGAAAAAACGGGAATGACAGTCAGGACCAAATCCGTGATCACGAGTTATGGATGATATTGAGAAAAATTGCGCACTTGGTATTGATGTAGCAATGTGAGGCAGGTTGTGGGGATAAGCGGTGGGACGGGCTGGCAGGCTTGAATGGCGGAAATGATCGAATGCTTTATACCTGGTAGGAGGATGGGTACCAATGTAGGAGCGGTCAAAGCAGACCAGGGACCTGAAACTTGTGGAACGTGGTTTGATTAAACACTCACAGCACCACTTTCCCGTGAATAAAGACATATTCATGCTCGTGGCCCACGATTTACGCCACCTCGGTAACAAATCGGGTTGCTGGAGTTGATGGTATTGCATGCTACGATTCGAGACCAAGCAGCAATGTGGGAATGAAATCGGTTCAGAAACAAAGATTGTAGGCGAGGTGAACACGCTGTGAAGAAGATTCGCGGCGTCAGAACAATTCACGATTACACGTGTTGATACAAAACGTTGTGAAATGAGCGAGCGCGGATGTACACACCAATATGATTGACAGTGTTTGAACACAGCAGTTCACACGACCTGTCTTGTATGGGTGATGGAATAGCATTTGACTTTGACGTTATCGGGCCAGGATTGGTCATAGGACTGAATGCATCGCAGAGACGGAAACAGAGCAATCGTCCCTGCACGTAGTCGCAGGAAGCAGTCAGGGGATGCTTAACGACCAATCTTAAGAACCCGATGGATCCGGGCCGAAATCCATGAAAGTGGGTGCGAAGAGTGAAAACTTGAACGGAATGGACTCCAAATAGAGGTGTGCCGGTGGAAAGGTAGATTGTGGTGAAAACGTCTGAAATAAGGGCCAGCCAAATCCATGAAAATGTAATGGAAACAATGATAAGATGGGCCTCGTTTGACAGCGTGACACGGATAGAAGTGATCGCATGCAGAGAGTAGTTCACTCATTCTTCCGAAAAGTCCTGTCTTTGCGCTAGATCAAAAGCCGCTATCATGAGGTGTGGAGATTCAGGATATATGAGTCGGGGTTTGTGCTTCACATGATATTATGGGGATTACGCAAAGGAATGAAAACATGTTTGGTTTTTGTTTGGGGTAGAAAGTCAAGTCGGAGGGTAAAGAACGGAAACAATGTTTGACTTACTTTCAGAGGTCGGGTTGCAGCCTCGTGGGCATGTGAACATCGAAACTTATCGATCGAGAATTGGTGTGACAGGCGTAAACCTCCGGATGTAAGTGTGATTTGCTGAATGTGTAGAGGGAGATGAGATGGGGGTGATGGCGCAAATAGCTTGAAGACTACATTGAAAAGCTGGATCAGGGCTGAAGCGCGTGAAGTGGGATTGTATCTGCAGACGCGGAAACCTCGAAATTGGTAGCAGGGTTTGGAGGTTTAAGTTGGTTTAATCTGTGAACACGGTATTCCTTTAACATGTATGATAAAACCGACTTTAATCCAATCTTTGATACATTGACTCACAGACCTAGAAGAGTTCATGATTGGTTGTGAGCTTTATCTACATATTGGTTAAGAGGAATGAAATTGAAATTGCAGGTAACCTCAAATATTCATTCATTCAACAAATTGAATATGGTCATGATACTTTGGATGTATGGATCTTGATCTCAATGGCACTGAAGAAAACCCCTTCCCTACCTACTTTATTTCTTTTTTACTTTGATACATGATATTATTCATATGATTCATTCTATCTTATATCTCAGATCAGTAATAAAAGTTCAAAATCCTTAGATGCATAGATTACAGATTGTGAGCTAATCAAAAAATTGTCAAACTTTCAAACTGTCATAAATGCTAGATTATTTGTAAAGAGGTTAATATTTTTATAATGTCATACTTCTTCCACATATACCTACTTTACAGTCTTCAATTCATGCGGCTTGGTACTTGCCAAGAACTCCAAACTTTAATCCTGTCTTTTGGTATCAGGTATAGATAGATGTGCATTCATGATCATCAACTAAGACTAGTATGACTGTCCAGTTGAGATTCTTTGATCCACGGGAATCAGCACTCAAGCTTCATACCATGAATGAAAT
>NW_006768774.1:436415-438276 GCF_000204055.1 Melampsora larici-populina 98AG31
TCATCAAAATCAGATCTTTTCTGGGCATTCTCAATGGCATTTTATCATCAGATACCTTCATCGGACCAAATTGGCAAAGACCTTGAATCAATTGTCAAGCAGAAGTTGATCATCTCCACGTCTCATTCATAGGATCTAGCAGTCAGATGTTTCTTCCAAGTATTTAAGCCAGACTTAGCCAGACAATCTACAACATCTGTGATCTCACAAAAAGCAGATCAGATAAGAGAAATTTGATGGTTGCATTAATCTCAGAGCCTGGACCGATTCTCCTATATCTATTTACAAAGAATCCAACCCAAAAGACATGACTTCATTTGATCTTAGATTTTGTAAAGATGATGATAAAGCTGCTGAGGGATAAATGTTCCAAGAGACTTCAATGATATCCATCAATCCCACCCTAATAACAAACACACATTCTAACATCAGAATCTTGAGATTGAGAGATGGGAAGAGAAAAAAACAATCTTTCTTACCTGATCCAAACCGGGTATGAAGTTTGCCAGAACAGGTAGACAATTTGATGTGCATACCATGAATAGAATTGGTAATGCAATGTGCGTGCGCACACCATCCCAATCAGATTAGAGGTAAAGCAAAGCTTAACTGTATCTGTTCAAAAAGACTGATCTGGATCAGCAACCATGAATCAAGATTAGTGAGCTAAGCTAAAACATAACCTGCAATCAGGGGTGAACTCTACGGAACGCTTGCTAGCAGGTTGAGCAAAGTTCACCAATCAACGGAGCAAGATATGGATCGGTCCTTTCTCACCATACGCTCTACACCATCTTGTCCAGGCAAAAAGCCCTAGTAATGAGACGTGAGTGGCTGTAAGCATGGTATAAGCAAATCCTTGAGATAGAAAATTGGATTCCAATAACATATGCCAGTTGACAGTCCATTGACAGAAGAATACTGGATCAAACTCAACAGCTTTTGAAAGTTACAAGATAGGGTGAGCCGTTAAGAATGAACCTCCCAACAATGTCTACAAAAATGCAAATATAGGTTCCAGTAATCAAATCATAAAGAAATCAGTGATTATAAAGTGAGTCTTGTACTTGAATACCTAGTATTATGAAACCCAGTTGTAATGTCTTCAATAAACCAACAGATTGAAACCAAATGAGACCATAAGCCGGCAAAAACAGTAGTACATACATTCATTTCGATGAACAAAGCAAGACTAAAGGAGTCAAATGATTGAGTATTTCATTATAGTTGTGTTAGAAGATGTAAGCAATGGATATTTACCTGAACCATATCACACTCCAATTCCATTTCTTGCAGATCAGATACCAAAGACTGACGTGAAACACTGACATTTTTATCCCAGCATCAAAGAGCCTTAGTACATAGATAGAATGTAATTGTTTGGAAAGAGCTAGGAAAATCAATGTGTAGGGAGGTATCTTGTGTACATAAAAAGACCCATTTTGTAGAAGAACAGTTAGGCAAGGGTATATATAAGATCAAAAGAGAAAGGGAAGTGACTGACCAATTGACATTGTTTAAAGATTGCAAAGACGACTGATAGGGTGATCAAGTAGATACCAGCAAAAAAGTATTGAGCCTTTATCGGTCAAGTGATATAACACAGTGTAAATGTGAACAAGACCTGCGGGATAACTAAAAATTGGCCAGATTGGAGTCATTAATGATTGGTAAAAAGTTATAAGACTCAAGAACATTTACACAATTGGACCAGTATCTCCTCTTGTCTTGAGGTAATCATGTTCTCCACGTAAATATCCTTCAACCTCTTATATATAAGCTTTCCAATCAATCTTGGTATCTAAAAAGACATCCTTAAAATACAATCTTACCAGTGAGAGAGAATATTTCCTTTATATCT
>NW_006768774.1:441321-449013 GCF_000204055.1 Melampsora larici-populina 98AG31
GGAAGCACAAAGACACCGTTTTACACCTACAAGGACCATCGGTAAGTTCTTTCCTTAATCAGTCCATCATATACTCCTCTGAAGAATGATTTATTGATTCTTTTTGTTTCCTGATCTTTTCATTATCTATCTCTAGTCTGACACCGCAATATCAAAAGAAATCAATCTTACTCAGGATTCAGATGATGAAGTCAGCCAAGAAGAACGTGCGAAACGACTTAGGATTAGTATGTCAGACGAGGAGCATGTTGAACTACTGGCTTATTTTGGAAAGCCAAAGCATGGGCAAGGAGATGTGAGCTTATCACGTATATCATAGTGTACAATGATCATGTGCTGACGATTGATGTTTTCGTTCTCAGGATCTGTCAGCTATGAGGAACTTAGTCACACTAAAATTCCCAAATAACTAAACCACTTAACCTTGACAATAATTATAATTACAAAAATCTATAAAAATATATATATCACATCTCAACACTCGAGTTTCAAGAGTGAACAATTACGTCACATTACAACTATTCGAAACACTGGCCAGGATCCAATAATAATTGAACCCTGACCAGGCGAACTCAACCCCACAACCACCAGACCAGTTAAAACACTACATTAACTAACCTGGAAGATCACAACGAAAACGATTTCAGGAAAAATCAAGAACCCTTAATTTTACCAAACCAGCTTAGGCAAATTAGAAGATTATTACGCCACATTAGAAACCCAGCTCCTATATAATCCATAGATTTCTCCTAAGAAAGAAGAGACCACACCAAAAAACATAACCACCAATTCCTACTTGAATTACTCAAAGCTCTTATTTGATAAACGAAACTCGTTTTACTTTTAACAGAAACCAAGCCGCATTAAAACTTAAATTTTAGACAATAGCTTTTCTAAAGACTTACTTCTTCGAAAACTAGCTCTCTGTCTCACTTTTATCGTTCCATTTCTTTTGTTTCTTAAAAGAAAACTCCAGTTACGTAAATCTTCAGAACTGTATCTTCATTCAATTTTTCCTGATTTTCACCCTATCGCTTGAGGACGAAGGATTTAAATCTTTACCTATTAGGATCTTATCAGTAAGACCTAGTGGAAGGCGTTTAGTTGATTTAGATCTCTAAAATAGCTACCTTTTTCGGATCCCAAAACTCTACGAGGAGTTGTCCAAGTAAGCGAGTTTACACCTCACTTAAGATACCTTTTCCTGATTGATTAGAACTACTACTAATCAACTTCTGTTCAATTGAAACAGAATTCCTTACTTGGCTAGAACTTATAGTAGCCCAACTGCTACCACAAAGCCCGTGCGTATTCACCTTATCATCTCAGAATTTGTCTTTCGAGTCACTTTTCATCTTGAGCTTATCCCGTTAGTCTCTACTTGGAATCTCAAGCTGACATTATTTGATTCTAGTTTACATCCAGAATACAAAAGTTGCTGAGTTGTTTCATCTCAGCCAGTGCGTATTGAGAGCCCGTTCACTTAAGCACTTTTTTGTGAAAAATCGCTTTCTTGAATGTCAAGAAAGCGCTTTCTGTGCAATGCGTTTGTTTTCTTAAAAACAAGCATTTTAAAAATCAGAAAATGCTTATAAAAAGTGATTTTTTGGAACATTCCAAGAATTCGCTATTAGCGCATTTTTCCCTTGAGAAATCGCATTTCTCATTTTTGTGATTTCTTCAAATTTGGACAAGTCCCCGTCCACCGTACAGATTGTCAATCTACTGTACAGAACCTGACCTTCCCTCATCTTTGTTCATCTTCACTCACCTTCCCTCATCTTCACTCAACTCAACCACATCCAACCACTCAACCACCCGATATGCCAGATTCGGACGACAGCAGTGTGTATTTATATGTAGAGGTCAACAAATCAACAATGAACAATTGAGAATGATCGAGATGAGGTTGAGAATGATTGAGATGACCGATTGAGAATGATCAAGATGAATTTGAGAACAATCAAGATGGTCAACAAGTTGAAAATCAATATCCAATGGTCAACAAGTTGGAAATCGATTTTCGATGGTCAACTAACCAAACACTTTTCTCTTCATCTTTTCTCTCGTTTCTCTCTTTTTTCACAAAACGTGATTTTCAATGCTTTTCAAAAAAAAGACTTTTCTACATGTAGAAAAGCCCTGTCCCTGAATGTGATTTCAAGAAATCACGCTTAAGTGAAAGGGCTCTGAGTGTTGCCTTTTTGGGTGGCTCTCATCCAGCATCCACCAAAAAACTCCTTCAGTATTTTGTTGACAAAACCAACAACAAAAAAATCTCTTTCTCCATTGTGGAAAACGTCAAAATTATGGATGTACCTGTACCTGGGCAACCTAATCATGAAGACTGTGGTCTGTATGTCATCCACTTGGTCAAGATTTTTGTCAAACATCAAGCCAAGATGATGACGTGGATTCATGTAAGTATATATTTGAAATATCTTGTCAATACAATTTGACTCAACTCATGTATAATTTCTGGCTTTTTGACATAGGAAAATCCTTGGGGTGAGAAGAATTTGGAAGATACCACCTGACTTGCTGAGATTCATGATTTATGGGATGGGGATTTCATAAAGACAGCTAGACAAACCATGGAACTGACGGTCCAGCACTGCATTCTCAACTACAACCATCACATTGGCAACCCACAAAAGCCAACAATTGAGAAAGTTTCAACATTGGGAAATGATGTCAGCAGTGGTGACAGTCCATCTTGCATCACCTTTCCAACCAAGGAAGTAGTTGCTGCTGAAGGTGTGTGTTGTGTATTGTTATTCTGCTGGTCACTTACAAAATAAATTTGACAGATCATGTAGCGGCATCACGCAAGCGGACCTGCAGCAAATCTTCAAGTTCAGCATCTGAAAGAGGGTCCAAGTTCTCTTCCAATTTTGTCATTTCAGAAACGCATTTTGGCTCACCAGTGAAAGATCAAGTCAAAGAATCATCAAACAATCAACATCACCCAAGCATCAGAAGGAAAGTGATGGAAGCAACTCACCTCTGACTGATATAGCTTTCTCACCAGAGCCCTCTGACAAACCTGTACAGACATGCAAGTCCAGCCGGCATTGTAAAAATTCAAGTGAGCAATGTGTGTCAAACGGGACAACAAAACCAAGATGTGGCAGACCAAAGAAAGTATCCTGAATATTCTTAAGATTTGGAGATTGGATAACTGTTATCTGTATCTGTATTCATATGTATCACTTATCACAACTCCAAATCAATTCAACTTTGTATTTTCTGGACTGCTATTCCAGGAATCAATGTCATAAAACTCTGTAAAGCTTACAAATAACCAAGATCATTTTCACTTTGCCATGCCTAGCTTTGTGTACCATTCATATCAATGGTCCTGTCCCCGCGATAAAGAGTTAAAAAAGTATTGGAGGGGGTACCTGGAATAGCTCTATACAAAGAATTGAACAATTGAGTTGTCCAATGAAACAACTGAGCATAACAATTGGATCCAATGAAGTTGGTCAAGCAGCCGTGTGGAAGGTTTCAGAAAGGTCTCAAAGATACCTGAACAATTAAGAATTGATTACAAATTCAATTTCATCATTTCCTTTCCCATATACCAATTAAATAATGAATCAATTTAGTACGGTAAGATCTAAGTAGAAACCATGACTCACAGAGAAAGTATGCAAACAACATCTACTGATAGTTTTGAATTGAGAAAACAAATCAATTTTATTTGGCTTTGATGTCTTAGAAGGACCCTCCAACTTGTAGCACACAGACCCTCTGTCCTTGCAAGGCCTTAATTATAGGATTGGTGAGATCACTGTTTTGAAAGTGGGTGCTTGATTGCAGGCTGTGGTGGGTTACTCTAACAGTCCAGGTCATAAGTACAGTAATGTTCCGCTGAGCTGAGACTACCTCTGCATTGTATTTGGGAAGTCACATATGAGAATTGTGAACGATGACCCGGTGATGTTGTCCTACAGGAAGATGGATTGGAAAGCCAGTGTTTTGGTCAACTGTACCAAAGAGACCAACAGTGCAGCCGGTTGGGTTGTTGTCTTCATGTGGTGTGTTGACAAACTGATTGTGAGTTAAGACAAAACTGCCACCATAGGGAACTCCATTCAGTTTGACAAAGGGTAATGACAAAGCAAAATATTAAGCACTAGGCATTTCAGACACAAGTAAATTAGTGCCATAAAATGAAGTGCATTGTTGGATGAACAAATTGCCAATAAACTTTTCAATTTGAGGTAAATAAGCTAGACAGGCTTTGTCCTTGGCAATTGACCTAGCACTGTTGCCATGTGTTGAGTTCAGAGCATATGGTGCTACAAAGAAGAAAGATATAAGCAAGCTGCAAGAAATACAAAAAAAGGTTTGATGACAAACCTGTCATGGTTCCATCCATGCAACCACCCACAATCCCAATCACAAACTTTTGGCCTCTCCGTTCATGTGGCCGCAGAGCCACAACAGTGTGGCTGTTGCCAACAAGGTTGCAAGCCGTGGTGTGCTTTTAAAGAATGGAATTGGTGTCCTTCAACTCACGGACAAAAGGTGAAGTGAGTCACTTTGTCAGCTTGGTGTAACTTCACAATTCTGGTGTCCTCAGATAGGCCTTGATCGTTGCGTATCAAACCATGCTTTCTTGATGTGTGGCATTCATGCAAGCGCTGGCTTCTTCCTTCTGGTAATCAGCTTTGGAAACTGAAAAGGACATACTGTGGAAGACATGGAAGCCAACAACACAAGAATCAGTATTGCAATTGAGAGCTAGAAACACTGTGTCTTGGAATCAAGTAGCATCAGGATAGTTGACTCCCCAATATTTCACGGGGAAGGAATGGTCAACAGTAGCACAAGTGCTTCCCGTACACACCGAACCATTCATGAAAACTGGTTGACAGTAGCACAAGTGCTTGCCGTACACACCAAACCATCCATGAAAACTGGTTGACAGTAGCACAAGTGCTTGCCGTACACACCAGATTCAGAAGGAATAAAAAGGGAAGCCAAAAACCATGAGACAGTCAAGACAAACAATGAGATTAGGAATTACAGGAAAAAGACATGCTGTGTGTTTAAATTGGCAAGAAATTAACAAAAAATGGATGGAGTGAATGTGAGAAAGAAGTGGGAAGGCGCAGGAATGTCACCTCTTAATTTGTAAGATATTATTGCACCATTCCATCATCAATTGTGCAATGCTGCACGTTGTTTCAATGGATTCATAATTCGAATCCATCGAATCAACCAGCAGCATCACTCAGTGATTCAATGGATTCAAATTATGAATCCATTTCATTGTTGCAAAATTGATGATGCAATGCTGCTTGTTGTTTCAATGGATTCTGAATCAATTGAAACATTCTGTCAAAAAAAAATCTATGGAGTTGAACATGGAGTTGAGATATAAAGAGAAAGTGGTCTACCTCCTCACACTCTTGTTAAAATGCTTTCTCAATGTAAATCAATAACTGAACAAAACCTTGATATAACCTGCCATATTCCTTGCTGACGGAAATGTGTACCACCAGATGGAAGTGCAAAAGGATCGTTGTCTTCACCATACCAGTATTGGAACCCCTTACCCTGGGCCAAAAACATTCATCAAAAGAACATTTGTTTTCGATTAATTTACAATGCACCAAAGCACCAATTGATAATGAAACATTACATTATATCTTTTGCATCATAACCAAAGGAAAGCCATGCCTCAAATTCCAAACTCTCCTGAATGCTAAAAATAAATTCACCCATGAATGTTGCACTCCACCAACATGTATACATAGGACTCTAGCTACCCAACAGTGAGTCCTTGGTACTCCATTATATTTTTATTATATTCATCTTGTATTAATCTAGTATTTATCTTCTATTAATCTTCTATTAATCTTCTATTAATCTTCTATTAATCTTCTATTAATCTTCTATTTATCTTCTATTAATCTTCTATTTATCTTCTATTAATCTGCTGTTAATCTTCTATTTAACTTCTATTTAACTTCTATTATTTTGCTATTTATCTTCAATAAATTAATCTTCATGGTGAGACCTGAACCAATCTGGTCCCAAATTCCACATGGAATATGCAGTGGCACACAGCAAGCAACACCAGCTACAGGCTTTACACTTAACTATTGGCAACTCCCAACACCACCAAGACATCATAAGCCCAAAATGTTATCACACAAAAATATACCCAAAAAAAAACCCAGATTTGGTAGCATACCTCAAATGCAAATCCAGATGCCAGCCATCCAGCCAAGAGCCCAAGCCCAACCTGTGAGAACAAAGTAATACCCAAAACCCCAACAACCCCAACAATTTTTATCAACAATTGATCAAATGCCCATGTCCCCCATTGAAGTTTACGTATATCACAACCCCAACCCCAAGAAACCCAAAGAACAGATGGTTGAGGGAAGTAAATAAGCCTTGTATGGTTTTCAATTGATTTTTCAAATTCTGTAGAAATGATTGTTTGATTCTGTTGGACTGCTGAAAAAAAAGGATTGGATATAATAGGTGATAACCCCATAGGATTGTCAAACAATCTTTTTGAAAGTTGCTTGGATTTGCATGGCTGTCTAAACCCCATGTATCCCATTGGAGGTGCAACCCCGTTTTGGTAGCAGAAACCCCCCAATGGTATAACCCGTCATTGGTTTAATCAGTAATGCGCACACCATTCGTGTAGAATGTGGAAACTGCATACTCACCCAAGATCTCATTGAGTCAGCAGTTGACCCCGCAAAAGAAGTTTGGCATCATCCAGAGGTCCCAATGACCGGTCACCCGGATTGTGTGTTAACCGTATGACATGGTACCCGTTGGATAAACCACATGTGGACCATGGAACCGGTAGAACAAACCCACTGTGGAATGTGTAACCCATGCAACATGTAACGTGTGGACCACGTAACCCATAGGCCACACCCCCCGTGTGATGTGTAGCCCGTAGTCCAAACCCCCCGTGTGATGTGTAACCTGTGGACCACGTAACCTGTAGGCCAAACCCCCATGTGACGTATAACCCGTTGGACAGTATTGAATCATCAAGCAATGCTACTGAATGATTCAATTGAATCTATGACACCATTGAAACCTTCATCACAGAATCCCATGATTGATGGTGTGATGCATGCAAGAAGTGGAATGAATTCAATGGAGACTATTGAATCATCAACCCTTTTTCTTTACATATGAGAACAAAACAATGTCCCCAATCAAACCTCAAGATCAATCACATTGATTGATCTTTTGATTTCAAATTCATTAATCACACCTCCCTCACATCAACAATCCACATAACTTCTCATCAAAATCTTGATTTGAAACTGGCTGCTGTACCTTGCTCAGCACAACATCAGACCATGACCTGATAGTCCCCTTGATTGATCCACCTTATTGATTTTGCATGGTTGAACAACATGATAGTCATCAGATGATTGCCCAATTGAGTACATCCCTTGTGATTCTTTCAACCTAACCAAGTTGGTGGATGCTTGCCTGTGCTTACCTTACAACGTCTCCTAGGTAGATGAATTGCCCATTGATAACATTTGTCATTATTCATTATCATTGCTCTCCTTCAAAGATGGCTAATTCACATTTTTGTCAATTGTTGCTTCTTGAGTACCGAGCTTACAAATCATTGATCTATCAACCACCATCTTTTCTTGGGTATCTTCACCTCTTTTCCAATTGTCT